>NC_133647.1:152756128-152978348 GCF_009905375.1 Apium graveolens | reverse complement strand
TGATAAAACTTGTTGCATCATTAAAGGATTATGGATTCATACAATAATATTTTGATTATTCTATTTACATATTGAAAGAATGGTGTGCAAATAAATATGTTTGTCTATGTTGATGACTTGATTATTTATGGAACTGATTCCCATGTATTAAATATATTTAAAGATTATCTTTGCTCTTGTATTCCAATGAAAGATTTTGGTGTGTTTGAATACTTTTTGGGTATTGAGGTGACTCGTGGTCCTCATGGATTACTTCTATGTCAATGAAAGTAGGCTCTTGATGTTATTTTTGAAGCAGGTTTAGTGGGTCCTAAACTTGCAATTCTACCTATTGAACAAAATCATGAACTTCGTCATGCTACCGGCACATATCTTGCGGATTCTAAAAATATCGTAGACTGCTAGTTATATACAATTCATATTCTTGCGGCACCTTATCTATTTGTTAATTACACACCTAGATTTATCATAAAAGATTTATATTCTTTCTCACTTTTACAAATTCCTCGAAAAGAGTATTTGGATACAGCGTTACATACGGTTTATTATTTGAAGGGAGTTCCGGGTCAAGGAATTTTACTTCATTCTGATAGTGATTAATCATTAACCGGTTGGTGTGACTCAAATTGGCCAGGATGTCCTCTTACTCGAAGATCTCTTACTGGTTGATGGTATTTCTCGAGGAGTCGCCAATATCTTGGTAGAATAAAAAGCAACATACAATATCTCATTCTTTAGCTAAAGCTGAATATCTTTCGATGGAAGCTATCACTTGTGAGTTGATATGGATGAAGGCATTTTTATTGAGTGTTGGTGTACATCAAATGAAAACTATTCCTTTATTTTGTGATAGTCAGTCGACACTACACATCGCTAAAAATCAGGTTTTTCATAAAAGAACAAGCATATTGAGGTCGATCGTCACTTATGCAAGATGCTCTTATCTCTCTGTTTATCTTTATACAACTGAACAGTTGACATATAAATTTACAAATGCTCTTCAAAAGAGACAATTTGGTTATTTTTAGCAAGTTAGGCATTCTGATATACATGCTCGACTTGAAGAGGGGTATTAGGAAAATATATTAAATCTATAATTTTTTAATATTTATTATAAAATTATAATATTGTAAGATTGAGGTATATATACATAACCTCATATACATCACTATCAGAGATTAAATGACCAAGCATACATAAAGCACCAGTTTTTTGTGCAACTGCGATCAGGACTTTGTTGATTGGTTTGATTCTACATTTGCGATTCCTAGAGGTACTTTACCGGTTCGCTTTCTTGGGGTCCTGTTAATCTCCTCGCAGCTGTGCATTCATGACTGTATGCCTTTGATTGAGAAAATAACTTCGAGGCTCAACTCTGGGCAAACTTATTACTCTTGCTTGCTGGAAGAACTCTGCTCATTAAGTCAGTGATTCATGCTACTGAAGCATTTCGGGGTGATCACTTCCTTCTTCCAATGGTCGTTCATGCTAATATTTAATTGCTCTTGTCTAGATTTCTCTAGAAAGGGAATATCAATCACAAAAAGGGTGCCAAAGTCTCTTGGACCACAGTTTGTTTGCCTATGGAGGAAGGTGGTTTAGGCCTTAAAAAACATGGTAGATTGGAATCGAGCTCAAATTTTGAATCATCTCATTCGGGTTATCACACAAAATAAGTCTCTTTGGCCTACGCGGGTTAACAAACTGTGTTGAAGAATAAACACTTCTGGACTCTCGATTTACCAACAGATGCTTCTTGGATTTGGAGAAAAATCCTTAGATTTCTCTCAATGGCACTGCAATTTATCTCCTACTCGATTGCTATTGGGGAAAATGTGTCCTTATGGTTTGAACCATGGTGGGGCAATATTTGTATTGCAAACACTAAATCTTCAGTGATTATCTCTGAATGTGGGCTTCACCACTCTGATTAGGTAAGCAGAATTATTAGCAGGGGCTGCTGGAATCTCCCGAGACCTAACCTAAGGCACCATCACCTTGATCTGTTGTTTGATCAATGATTATAATGCTTTGATTTCCCTTCCATCAGCTCCTCGGGCCATGACTGTTTGCTTTGGGACAGTATTGACGCTTCCAAAATCAAGGTTTGGAATATTGGAATTCTATTCGAAACAGAGGCACTTTGGTTACTTGGCACTATGCAGTTTGGCATAAGTTACGTGTCACTCGTTACGCTCACCACATGTGGTTAACCTGTCATGGTCGACTCAACACTCTAGTTCGCCTTCACATATTTGGTATTATTTCTTGTCAACAATGTTATCTTTGCATTTCTGCTAATGAAACAAACAACCATCTGTTCCTGTTTTGTACATAGTCGTTGGCTCCTGGGCAGGTTGATGGCTTCTCTCTCGCTCTCGGTTGTTGGCAATTCTTGGCTTGAGTTTTTTGCATTTTCTTCTCCATCTTCAGGATAAATCCAAGAATTTAGTGGCCCTTTGCTACATCCAGATTTTTTGCTATCATGTCTGGCGTGAGCGGAATGCTCGTGCTCATGGTAGGGGGTCTTTGGTCCTCACAAGCTTCTCCAAGGGATTATCCAGGATATTAATGCTAGACTAGCTACTTCTATTTGGTTCTCCAAAATTATTGTAAAAGACCTGACCGTGTTACTTGTATTTCCTAGTTTGTAGCTTTTTGGTCTTTCTATCTCCAATCTGCATGTTTTTTAGATTGGTTATAGATAGCTTTCCTCTCTATGGCTTGTCATAGAATAGTAGAGAACACTTATTACTTTATCACTAAGTTGTGACCAAATAATAATGTAGCATGTGATAGGAAGATTGGAAGAATTTCGTTAGGTTTGGAACATCTGGTACTCTTTCTGGATACCAACTATTAAAATACTAAATTTTCTTGATATGATATAGGGAGAGTAAGAGGGAGTTTATCAAAAAAATTGTTGTATTTTCAATCACAAAAGAATCATGAATACTATTTAATTACTAAATATAGCTCTATCCATAATAGCGAAAAATATTATTTATAAAGGTAATAAAATTAACCGACCAAAACTGGGCACTACAAGAAAAATGTCCATAGACATCGGTTTTCGGCTTATGTCTATGCTGTTTGGAAACCGATGTTGATGTTGGTGATGTCTATTCTAGACATTGGCCAAAAGCCGATGTCTTTTACTTGCTTATACATTGCTTCTGGCAAACTGGCTGATTTCCATGTATTGTTTATTACAAAAAATATTAGAAATAATTTATTTAACAAATAAATTACACCTCTTACAACAGATTAAACATATATTGAACTATGTTTTTACCACATAGACATCTAATATTTTGATTTAGGTAAAACCAGATATTAAACATTGATTTCTTTTGTTAAAGGTGATGTCTATATTGGCACATAGACATCAGTTTTTCCCAAACAAAGCGATGTCTATGTTCAATTGAGCATGTCACACATTGCTTTTTTTTATCTAAAAGAGATGTACATTAACTCTTTTGACATCGGTTTTTCTTCTTTAAAACCGATGTCTATATTGGGACATAGACATCATTTTTCCCCCAAAGAAAGTGATGTCTATGTTCAATTCAGACTTGAACATGTCAGTCTTTGACATTAGTTTTTTTTATATCAAAAAGTGATGTACATTAACTTTTTTGACATCAGTTTTTCTTCCTTAAATGTGACGTACAATTGCTTTTGAGATATCAGTATTTATTCATTAAAAGTGATGTACAATTGTTTTCTTGATATCAGTATTAATTCATTAAATGTGATGTATAAGAAGTTTGTAGACAATGTTTGTAAATTTTTGACATCACTATTTTTCTAAAAAAATGATGTATTCGTTATTAATAGAGATTTTTTATAAATAAAACCGATGTCATGTACTACATAACCAAAACTAAAAACTGGGGAATAACAAGTATCCACACAAATCCAACCATTCGACCATTCATTCATTCAATCATTCGCCCATTCAACCATTTAAAAATCTACATCAACCAATACCAACCCTAGCATTTGCAACTAACTAACTACACTTGACCACCTATTCATGAAACACTTATATTCTTACTACAAACCAAAATGAAAGACTGTCCACACCGAACTGCAGTTTAAATTACCAAATGTACGTTCACTACGCAAAAGAAAGACTTTGAGTACCAGAATTTGTCAGATATGCTCTTGGATGAACTGGAGGGCCTAAATGCGTACTTCATCTAGATGTTCAATGCTGTAAGACGATCGAGTCTTGGGCAACCACTACAAGTTCCAAGAAAACACAATTCGATACAAATGAAAAGTGACTATATCTCAATATATAGAAAACTAGAACCGTCAAAGTATACCTTTTAAGCAAAACTCAACTTGTCACCGGTGATAATTTCTTTCATGTCACTACGCCATAAGTGGGCTACTGCAATGTTTTTTCAAAAGCGTTACAAGCACTTCGTTGCGGTATCTCGGAAATCTGAGGTCTATTGTAACACCATGAAATTGGTGTTACAATAGCCGTTAACCTAGTGTTAGATAAATGTGACAGTGTTATGTAACAGTAGTACCTGGTGTTATAGTATGTATTATTTTAATTTTTAAAATTAAAGTACATATATTATCATAAAATTACATTTAAAAATCTATTCTGGATTAATCATAACTATAAAATATTATATTTAATATTATTATTTTTTTAAAATTTTACATTAAATTTAAAAACAAATAATAATATATAAATAATAAAAAACATTTTTTACTTATATAAATAAATAATCAGTTAATTTATAAATAAAAAATAAAATAAAATTATAGTTCCCCACGTGAAAATGTGTGGGCGGTAGTTTTCCCCGTTGAAAATAGACCGTCAAAAACACATACAAACACACAAAGTCACATATATCTTTCTTTCTCTCTGCACATCTCTCTTTCTCTCTCTACAGACACATCTCTCTTCCTCTCTGAGAAACTTGAAACCTTAAGAACTGTTAGAGCATCTGGCCAATGTTATAATGCTCAAATTGAAAAGTATGATGCATAAATTGAGCATCTCCCATCTGAGAAATCTAATAGAACTGTAAGAACTGCTCAAATATCTAGCCAATGTTTCATACCTTTATGACTTTCTATCATTCTAGTTGATTGTTGGTTTGGACTTTTGAGATCAGTTGATTACTTCTGTGTTTTCTGTTGATAAGAGGATATCTGATCTGACCGGAAGAAATTCAACTATCCCTGATTTAAAAGATATGCAATCCTTGCATGTGCTGTAAGTCATACATAAATTTTGTCTGATGCAAATGTGTTTCCCTGAAAAAATTAGTTTAACATTTATTTCTTTTTATGATGTAGGATATTAAGAAATTGCTTGATCAATGGTGCACTTCCAGAATACTTTGGAGTATTTGGTCAACTAAAAACCCTGTAAGCTAACTTTTATTATTGCTCAATCAGGTATTAATTTCTGGTAATGGAGTTCCTCACAATGTATGTCTGTGCACGTGCATCTGAGGGATAACAATGTACTCTATATGTTTTCACAAATGCATTAGTCGATACATAGCACACAACAGAGACCTATATTTTTAAGTATTACTTTGTAGAATTCATTAACACAGACAGTTTCCTAATAATAATTTAGTTACACTGTTCTGTCTTTGCGTATAAAGAAGAACATTGTAAATTATAAGGGTACTTCTGGATTTCGTGTTGAATTCTCTCTATCTAATATTTTGTTGTTCACTAGATTATATAACCAGCAACTCAGTCTTCTGGTTATGTCCGGAATGGTATTTTCAAAATTATTGTTTTACTTTTACAGTTAGGTCCTAAAAAGTAGCTTTATATGATTGTGTACTGTGTAGTGTGTAATGTGCCATGCTGAATGCAAAAACCTGCAGAAACATGTATGCTCGGAAATATATCAAAATTTCAAAATGTTATCATTCTGAGTTTTATCTTATTTTTTTGCAGAGATCTGAGCTTTAATAGGAGAAGTGGTCGTTCTAGGGGTATGTTAGATTTATGCAATTAGTATTTCATGTTATCTTCAAATTTAATTACACTTGGTCTGATATGATGAGTATATAGTGTGAAATCCTGTAGTAGTAGAACATAGCATGATAAGCTTTCTTTTTTTTGGCAAGTAATTCAGACCTTCGAGTTTTACACAGTCTGTAAGTTTTCGGTTATAACTTGTTAGCATTTGAAAGTTGTTTAGTTTTTAACTTGAAATAAAGCATCGGATAGTTATTGATTTTGAAATTATCAATGTTGTGGTCTTACTTTCCTAACCTCCCCAGTGAAACGAATTGAACTTTAAATTAAATCTCACCTCATACCTGTAAAAGTATACATTTGTACATAGGTATAGTTTATTTCCATTATTTTCCAGTCTTTCTAACAAGGTACTGATGGTTCAAGTGCAGTGTCCAGCTAGACAGTTTGACTACAGGTTCTATTATCAGATGAATCCTAAACGATAACTAGTCTTGGCTGTTGACAGCACATATGTTTAATTTCGAGATTTTAGCCCTCATACAGACTATAAGACAGTTTTTTAAATGCGGAAAGCATAGGAAATTAAAAAGGAAGAAAACTAAGTGAACTATGAGTTTTCACCCTTGTTACTGAAGCTCTCTGTAGTCACTGTGTTCTCTTGTCACCAAGCTTCTGCTTGAATATTAATAATTAAAATACGATATGCATAAATCTACTATCCCATTTTCACCTTATATGACAAGATGATTACACACACCAAATTGAAGAACGTGAACAAAAGTTCCAATTCTGTTTTGTCCCCACAATTCTCCACGTTAAATTAAAGAAAAATGGGACACTGTTGTTGTCCCTCTTTTCTTCCCTATACATCAGGTAAAAGTGCTTTGATCATGTTGTGGTGTCTATTATCATCGTGCCCTTGCCTTGTTAAAGCAATAGTAATATATGTATTCAATTATATAGAATATTAACTTTAATATATGTATTCCATTAAAAACCCTCATCTATGTAAAAACATAAATTTGTTTGCTTTTGTTAATGTCCTTCTCTGATACTTTTTCCATTTTTTGACAATATTTCTTGTAGGAACAATTTTCTTTTCAAGAGATTTGAACTGAAACTTTGAGATACTTAAATGGAAAGATAATTGAGTTAGATGTTAAGGTAATTCTTGCAAAACTTTTTATTTTTTAATTTAAAGCTGTAGCTAGAGATTTTTTTAAAGTTGTTTTGATAGATATTTTTTTATTTTTTATTTGTTAGGGTAATCAACACCCATGTTTGTTTGTTGTTGCTGCTGTGTATATATGTAAGTATAGGGGTTGAATATGTTGTGATGTTTTGCAACTGAATTTAAGATTACTTATGTTAGTAGATGTCTATGTATATATAAATGCTTGGATAATGCCATGTTTTACTGGGATGAATAAAAGAGGCGCCCTCAGCCCATCACCAATGGATTTTCTTTACTGTAATAAGTGAAGCTTTTATGTTTATAATAATAGGAGCACCTGTAGGAAAAATCAATATTGTTCTCTCAAATCAAATCCATTACTTTGTTTACTTGCATTGCGAAATTGAGATTACATATTAAAATTCAGTAGTACTAAAAGTTAAAATTCCGTTGGCCTAAAATTGCCATACTCTAATGTGTTCACTTGATAGAATGTTGTCGTCAGGCTGGTTTCATCAACTGTTGCGAGTAATATTCAGGTTTGCTACCATAATTAATATGTTTATTTGTACAAAATATTTCTTTCATGATTTGTGAGAGTGTTATGTTTGCAGGTTTTCCTATTTTATATAAGTGAAATTATAGATTTTTAATTGTGAATGTTGACTTTATGCAGGGTAAAGAAGCCACAAGAGCGAGCTGATCTTATAGCTTATGTCTAGTCATCAACTGCCTTAACCAGTTTTTGTTGATAGTCGAATAGTAGTTTTTTCCTATCCAAGGATAATGTTATGTTGTAGTTGTTGGCGTTAGAGATGAGACTCTTATGTAGTGACATGGTTTGGAGAATTGAGACTGTTATTTAATAGTTTGGTTCGAAAAATTGAGACTCATGTATGTAAATTAGATATTTTAATGATTATGAGATTGTTCTTTAGATTGAGTATAAATTTAAAAATTTAAGTATATATAGTGTTATATTACATATGCTAGTGTTGCTTAATTACAAAAAAATGGTGTTGCTACTTAAAAAAATGGTATTACATATGATAAAATAGGCTGTTAAAATATGCTGTGGGACCCATATTGGGACCCATTTTTGCAAAATAATTCCAACCAAATGTAACATCTACAAAATGTTACAATTGGCAATGCAATGTTACATTAGGGGCCTATTGTAATATTTTTAGGGGATTTATATCAAATTGCCCACCGAACTCGTTAAAATGTATCAAGTAACTACCCTATATCCACGACAACTCATTTAGACGACTAAAATACTACTCCCTCTGTCCCATTCATTTCTATACACTTTCCTTTTTTGGTTGTCCCATTCAATTCTATACATTTCAAACTTACCAAAAATAGTAAAAATTTTATGATATAAAATTCAACTACACCCATTACTTTCTCCCACTACACTCACTTTATTCATTAAATATTGAATGGTCCCACCACTTTAACCAACTTTATACTTTTTCTCACTAAATTACACTTTTTTTTCTCTCATCCCACTATCTTAACAAAAGTAACATTATTTTATTATGTTTCTTGTCCTCCGTGCCCAAACCATTTGTATACAAATGGATGGGACGAAGGGAGTAGTATATATCACTCCGTTAGTTTTTTAAAAAAAATTTAGCGAAAAATGTTAACTTTAAAAATTTGTAGTCGTATATTTTTGTTAAATTGCCAGACACATACAATTAAGATAAATAACGAGAGTCCTAATTGAAAGGACATATTCTTTTTATCTCTTTGTTGAATTGTACTCAAATTAATACTGTAATTGCAAATCACCCGGCTTTTATTTTACTCGTGAAGATAACGATTATTTTAGGACCAATTAAATAAATATACAGATTAGAGAGAGGCACTCAAGTTTTCTAATAAACGATAATAATCAAAGAAATACATGACAAACACAACACTTCTGTTAAAAAAATTTTAAAAAATTAACGAAATGATATATACTAGTATTTTTGTGGTTTAAATGAGTCGCCGTGGAGATTGAGTAGCTACTTGATACATTTTAACGAGTTCGGTGGACAATTTGATATAAAAACCCATATTTTTAGTCCTTTTACAATAGGTAGCCAAAGTGTTACAATAGGGGCCCTGATGTATTGCTCGCAAGTGCAACGCCCCTGACTATTACAATAGGTCTATTGTAATGCTTTTTTGACCTATTGTAACAGTAAAAATGCATTACATCAGGCCATCTATGGCGTAGTGTGTATCACATTATTACATAAGCGCAATTAATCCCGCCAGGTTTTTTGGGAGATCCCTATATTTCATTAATTGAATGACAAATTAGGTATGTCAAATAAATCATATATATTAAGCATAAATAGGTACTCGATCTATTGTACTTACACTAAGAAAATTTTCCTTGGCCATCTTGTTGCCCTTACAGGTTTCAGAGTTATAATTTTTGAAAGCCTTGCATATAAAACATAAAATCTCATACAATGTACACAAATAATCATGAAATTATATCAAACTGTAATGTTAATAAAAATTTATCTTGATAACGCCATTTCTAGTTCTGGAAACTGTGTCGGGTGAGGTAGTGGATTTAGAATATATATTTCACCTTCCCAGATAATAACCAAAATCCAATGCATATTGTTTTCATAAAAAACACGAAAGGATGATTGGACACATCACATACAAGTTTGTACTATCCATGTTTTTTAATTTCAGTAATATAATAATTACTTACTTCTGATTATGCGGAAAAAAGAATAGCCGATCTGGGTTAACCTCTTTCAATCGCTTTAAAATGTAAGTTTCAAAATCAGCATTCACGTGATATGTGGATCCCAGATTAATAAAAGCAAATGTCTCCGCCAGTTTTGGTATTTCACTAATCTCAGAATGCAAGTGCCTATCGAAAGATTACTGATATTAGAATGCAAATTCTGAAAAATTAAAAATATTAAAAAGAACTGATCATGTGCTATTGGGAAAAAAAAGTTAACTTACGCCATGTAAGATGCAACTACAGTGTGGCCAAATATTTCAAACTCCAATAAAGACACAACATTCTCATGGAACAAATGAATTATTTTTCCATATCCAAACATGTCCGGCTCACATCGAACCTGGATACTAACCCAGACAGTTTTCATCCAAGTTGAATGTTTATACAATATGTTAAATCTATTTGGCACTTTCGTACCTGGCTTTACTTGAATTAATTGTTCCTTCAAATCATGCAACCCGTCATTCTTTTTTTATTTTTTCAGCACTTGTCCGAGGCCTTTCTTTTTTTTTTGCACCTGATGATAATATATGAACCAAAATAAAATGTACCTACCATTTAATTTTTAATATCTTGAAATGAACAATTTAATTTAAAAATTCATACAATATTATACATATATTATTCATCATACCGCAACATTTGTGTAGCTAATTAATTCCTCACACCATGCTAAAAAAGAACCTAGAGCATCGCAGGCAGTCATCATATCACCACGCGTCTCAGTGAGAAGCTAGGCATCTGGTTTGATGAGGCCATCAACGGAGACACATTGATATCCAATTGTTATATCAAGTCCATTAACTGAACTACTTAAATTATCCTCGCAAGGATATACCATACCAAATGCAACCTTATTCTCTATTTTCTCGACAGATGGCTCACAAGATCGTTGGGCCTATAATATTCAAATAACAAAATTAAAAAATTAAGGTAAAAATGATTTACCTTAGTAATATAAATCATAAGGTTGCTCAAAATATTAAAATAACTTACCAAACGTCCAGCAGGTGAAGGCCTAGTTGGGGCATTTGTAAGAACACATTCATCATCTTCATGTACCAACACAACTCCTCTTGCAAATGGTGGCTTTGACTTCATTTCTTTATCCTTTTCTGGATCTTAACTTGCCTTTTCAGACCTCCATTTTCTATCAATGACTTCAAATGAGCAATCTCTGCCTCGAGGACTTGCGTCTTTTTATCAATCAGTTCATCCCTTTTTCGATCACAAGCCATCTACTCTGCCTTTATGATTTAAAGCTTTTTCTCTCTCGGCAATTTAAAGTATTGCTTTGGGGTGATGTACCCTACAACAGCCCGAACCCTGCCAGAATGCTCACGACTCTCCAAAGCCGTAGTCAGAACATCTTCACCACCAGAAAACTGTATCTCACCCTTCTTCTTTTTTCCAACAATGTGTTCTGTTAACAAGAAAATAATTTATCCAAAATAGAGTTAACTAGTTTACATAATTTTTTCTCAAATTATAATTTTTCATTTGAGTTGAAACTTACAATTTTATCGCATACAACAGCCAATTCTTCATCGACCTCTTGACCATTTTTTGTTAGGTTTCGAAGGCATAAAACGCAGCGGATAAACGTAAATAAAACAAAAAATTTCGAAACCCAAAAACAGGATCCATGTATAATTATGGGTAGATTATGGAGATAACGAATCATACCTTTCAAGAGCTTAACTTTCACGAACTCAACGGAGATCCTAGCTATCACGCTTTGTGTCTACCTCTCGGAGAAACACCTCTATGGTATCCACACGAGCACCTTCAAGAACGTCTCACGAACTTGACTACAGAATGGATGTTTTAGCCTCCTTCTTGACGATCTGAATTGCCTCTGCCTCTCTTTGCTGCTAGGGTTTTCTCAAAAACGTCCAAGCCTCTTTAACCTATGATTATGTATTTATAGTGGCTGATTAAAAAGGGCCATAACAGCAAAGCCCAACCCTAGTAGGTATTGGATAAAATAATAAAAACGAATTTCTATTATTTAATTAATAACTAAGTCATACTTAATTATTATGGGCAAAAACATTCCTCTTAATTCAAATTTATATTATCTCAATTAAGTGTTACTTAATTATAATAAAATTCAAATAATCATCAATTAATTTAAATCCATAATTTAAATTAACTATTCCATTAAGTGCTCTATTTGTGCGACCCTATAGGCTATTATTTAATTGGCAATAATTTTATTCTCTAATAAAATTATAAACAATGAGCGGTATCTAGTAATACATCATTGTTACCCAATTAAACAATAATTAAATCATGATTAGATAAAACCTTTCGTGATTAATGTTTTTCGTGTAATATAATCCCTTTAACCATACATATTATAGATTAAACTCGAGGCATGTATTTAGTCATCCTCTTCAACATTTAATCCGGGTTTACTTGATCCATGAGTAGATTATCGAGACAAATCATTATTTGAGCATGGCCATGCTTTTATAATCTCACTCAATCAAGAGGCCAATAATATATCTCCTAATTATAGGAGGGTTAAATCCTTTATCTATCATTCATATTTCTCATACGACTCATGATATACCCGATGTCCACTTTTATCATCACCCGATCAAAAGTAACTTTTAATATAGTCAAAGTATATTAATCCTCGTATAGAAATATAATGATTTCAAGTCAAAGGATCGTTACACCATTATCACTGTGAGTCTTTCTTATGACTTTATTAAACATGAAGAATCTCACTGTGGGTCTGTCCAGTACCATGTACTCTCACATGTACCTATGTATTGACTTTAGTATCCCCATACTTATAACCAATGAGATGTGGTTATCTTGTCAAACAACATACTAGTTTATCTATGTATTATTATTGTCCTATATAATAATACTCGACTAGGGACCTTTAAGAATATGATATATTATATAATCTCAAGTTCAAGTCATGTACTTAAACTATACAATTTGTATCATGATTCTAAGGACATTTATTATGCTAACAAAATATCGCAGTAATTAAGGTCATAATAAATACATTTATTGAATGATCAACTGACATAAAGATTATAAAAGAATAATGTATTGCCTCTAGGGCACCTACACTAACAATCTCCCACTTGCACTAGAGCCAATCACCCATATATCTAATACCCATGGAACTAGTGTGACCATCGTGCTTCTGCTGCGACAAGCCTTTGGTCAGTGGGTCTGCAATGTTATCATTTGTGTGCACTTTACATATGTGTATATCACCCCTTTCATTAATCTCTCGAATAAGGTGAAATCTCCTGAGTATATGTTTAGCCCGGGAGTGTGATCTAGGTTCTTTAGCCTGTGCAATGGCTCCATTATTATCGCAGTATAGATCAATGGGATCTGCGATGGATGGAACCACTCCCAAATCAGAAATGAACTTTCGAATCCAAACGACCTCCTTAGCTGCTTCACAAGCTGCAATGTACTCAGCCTCCATTGTAGAATCAGCTACTGTTTCTTGCTTTGAACTCTTCCAGCTTACAGCACCTCCGTTTAGACAAAACACAAAACCAGACTGTGATACAGTATCATCTCTGTTTGTTTGGAAACTTACATCGGTGTAACCTTTACAACGAGTTTCTCTTCTCCTCCATACACCAAGAATGAATCTTTAGTTCTTTTCAGGTACTTAAGAATATTCTTAACTACCATCCAGTGACCTTCACCCGGATTAGACTGGTATCTGCTCGTCATGCTCAAAGCATACGAGACATTTGGGCGAGTACATACCATTGCATACATGATAGTTCCAATTGCTGAAGCGTATGGAACTTTATTCATGTGGTCCTTCTCATCCAATGATTTCGGACACTAGTCCCTAGAGATCGTTATCCCTTGAGACACGGGGACATATCCCCTTTTTGCATTTTGCATTCCAAAACGATGCAAAACCTTATCAATGTATGTGCTCCGACTTAGACCGATCATCCTTCTAGATCATTCTCTATAGATCCTCATTCCTAGAATGTAGGATGCCTCTCCTAAGTCTTTAATGGAGAAATTGCTCCCTAACCAAGTTTTAACAGCCTTTAGAGAAGGTATGTCATTCCCCATTAGTAGTATATCATCAATATATAGTACTATGAATGCCACATAGCTCCCACTAACCTTCTTGTAAACACACGGTTCATCTTCATTTTGAACAAAGCCATACTCTGTGACTATTTCATCAAAACGGATATTCCATCTCCTAGAGGATTGCTTCAATCCATAAATGGATCGACGCAATTTACATACCTTGCCAACATTCCTTAGATCGATAAAACCCTCAGGTTGTGTCATGTACACATCCTCTTCAAGGCTTCCATTAAGGAAGGCTGTTTTGACATCCATTTGCCAGATTTCATAATCATGGAATGCTGCAATGGCAAGTAAAATCCTTATAGACTTGACCATAGCCACTAGTGAGAAAGTTTCATCATAGTCAATACCATGAATTTGTTTGAAACCTTTTGCAACCAGCCTAGCTTTATAGGTCTGAACATTTCCATCCATGCCCTTTTTCTTCTTAAAAACCCATTTGCACCCTATGGGTTTTACCCCTTCAGGTGGATCAACCAAAGTCCATACTTGGTTTTCGTACATGGAATCTATCTCGGATTTCATGGCTTCAAGCCATCTCTTAGAGTCTGGACTGTTCATAGCATCTTGGTATGTGAGAGGCTCATCTTCATCTATGAGCATCAAATCACCACACCGAGTCATGAGAAATCCATATCTCTCTGGCTCATGGCGAAATCTACCAGATCTATGAACAACCTGTGTTTGTTGAACATTATCATTATTCTGCTCTTGTTCCACTTCAGGTTCAATGCTATTTTGCGGTTCTCGATCTTCATCGAGATCTATAGTTCTCCCACTGTTTCTTTTGGAAACAAAATCTCTTTCCATGAAGACAACATCTCGAGCAATAAACACTTTATGCTCAGAAGGACTATAAAAATAATACGCCTTTGTTTCATTAGGGTATCCTACAAAAATGCACTCTTCGGATTTAGGTCCAAGCTTGTCAGATTCTTGACGTTTCACAAACGCCTTACATCCCCAAACTTTCATAAGTTCATGCCTGACCGTTTCTCCTTCCATATCTCATATGGAGTCTTTTGAACCTTCTTAGTAGGAATACGGTTAAGTGTGAAAGCCGCTGTTTCTAGAGCGTAACCCCAGAAACTAATTGGAAGATCTGTATGACTCATCATCGATCGCACCATGTCCAACAAGGTGCGATTTCTCCTCTCTGAAACTCCATTCCATTGAGGTGTTCCTGGCGGAGTGAGTTGTGATATAATACCACACTCTTTCGAATACTCTCTAAATTCGGTGCTTAAGTATTCACCCCCCACGATCAGATCGTAAGATCTTAATACTTGCATCTCCGCCAATTTGCTTCTCTACTTCATCCTTGTATTCTTTAAATTTTTCAAAAGAATCAGATTTGTTCTTCATAAGATATACATATCCATATCTACTGAAATCATCAGTAAATGTTATGAAGTAGTGGTAGTCTCCTCTAGCCATTACACGCATTGGGCCACATACATCACTATGTATTAGCTCCAGACGTTTAGTGGCCCTTTGACCCTTACCAGTGAAAGGGGCTTTAGGTCATCTTACCAAGCAAACAAGATTCGTATTCTTGGTATGATTCAAAATCAAACTTATCCAAGTATCCATCCTTATGTAATTTGGATATGCGTTTCTCATTTATGCGGC
This sequence comes from Apium graveolens, assembly GCF_009905375.1. Lineage (NCBI taxonomy): Eukaryota > Viridiplantae > Streptophyta > Magnoliopsida > Apiales > Apiaceae > Apium > Apium graveolens. Next base: position 152,962,683 of record NC_133647.1, on the reverse strand, counting down.
CTAGACGACAATGCCAGAGGTATGTTTGATTTGAGTCATTCATTTTAAGTCATTGTTTTCTATATTACAGACAGGGTTATCTAAATCAAGAACATATAAACCATTAAATAAACGCGCAACACCATAAGTTAAATCATTCAAAGCAAAAGAGCAACTGTTGTTCTTTATTGTAAACGAAAAACCTTTCTTGTCCAAACAAGAAACAGAAAATAATGTTTCTGCGAATCGCAGGCACGTAAAAACAGTCTTCTAGTTCTAAAACAAGCCAGAGGGCATAGATAAATAATAAGTCCCTACAGCTAAAGCAGCAACTTTTGCTCCATTGCCTACTCTTAGGTCCACTTCTCCCTTAGCCAAGTTCTACTTCTCTGCAGGCCCTGCACATTTATACAAATGTGAGAAGCACATCCAGTATCAAATACCCAAGATGTAGAAATAGACAAATTGACTTCTATAACATAAATACCTGATCCAGAAATCTGAACTGCTTTCTTTTTCTTCAGATCCTCCAAGTAAATTGGACAGTTTCTCTTCCAGTGACCATCTTTCTTACAGTAGTGACATTCACCCTTGGCCACACCACCTTTAGGCTTTAAAGCCTGTTTGGGACCTGACTTTGGCTTGGTGTAGAATCAGATCCATCTTCTTCTTACCCTTCCATTTGCCCTTCCCTTTGGCCTTACCTTATTTCCCACCATCAGTATGGGAGCAGGTTCAGCTGTCTTCATGTTGGTCTCATATGTTCTCAACATATGCAACAATTCAGGTAGGTGTTTGTCAAATTCATTCATATTGTAGTTCACAACAAACTGAGTGAATTTGTGTTCAAAGAATTCATGATTAGGTCAATACCAGTTTCCGGACCAATCGGGAAACCCAAAGTTTCAAGGTACTCATGTAACCAATCATCTTCAGAACATGTGGGCCAACTGGTTCAATCGCCCCTTGTTTGCAATTAAAAAGTGACTTAATCATGGTTGAACCTTTCTTGACGAGTTTGGCTTGCAAACATGCTTGCAAGTGCTCATTGATAGTATTTGCATCCATATGCACATGCTGTCTTTGAAGCTCAGCACTCATAGTTGCCAACATAAGACATGCAACATCATTTGCATCATTCATCCCTTGTGCGTGTTGCTTGTTCCATCAGCAGTAGCACCCTCAGGAAGGGGACCTGGAGGAGGAATATCAATGACATGAAGCTTGCGCTCTTGCCTGAGGACAATCCTCAAATTCCTCTGGCCAGTCTAGGAAGTTGTTTTCCTCCTGTTAGCTTGTCCTTCTCAAGGACTGAACGTACGGAGTAGTGTGCTGTGTTGTTTGCCATTACTCGTATCTACAATAATAAAGTGCAAATAAACTTAGATTGTCTGAGTTAAAATTTTATGTTCATATGATTATGATATATTCATATATATCTCCTACTATTTTTTTTATCAAATTAATAGCCCTAACTATTAATTCGGAAAGTATATCCCATAAATCTTTCTAGTGAGCCAAGATCCATATTTCGTCATGTTCTAAGTCAACCACTGGTATCCTTAAAACATGATTATTTAGGTAGACAACAGTTGTCAATTATATCATATATAATTCTTGGATAATTTGGTGAACAACAATTGATCTTATCTATCTAATAGATTTTTAACCAAACTCTATGCTTCTAAGTTCATAATAGTTGAATATAACCGTTTATATTCACCTTATTATGATGACTCAGTTAAGTTAGACCCAATGATACAACGTCCGAATATAACCGTTTATATTCGTCGCATTTCACCATGATAGGAGTCCCCTGCCACTGACAGCCCTTCCCCTTATCGATCTAGGATTTAATGAGTGTTCATTCATTGGAAAGCATCTGATTAAAACTTAATATTTTTACTTAGGGATTTTAATTTAGAACGATCATGATCCCATCATAAAGAGATTCCCAATTTTTCCTTGAATAAAATACTTCAAATCAATACTCGTCAATGGTTTGATTTCCAGGTAGTGGAGGAGTCACATCGGTCTCGCTTAAAACCCACAGCCTTACAAGTTCTATGAACCCGTTGTTGACAAAATCGCCCCATGTCAGAAATAAAGAAAATTCGTATTTTATTCCGTGTTTCATAAACACGAGAATCTCATGATCGTTTGTTAATTTTAAATCTTGAGTCGTTACAGATTTTATCTTGTTTAAAGGCATGGCATGGGTGATGTATCTAATACATACATACATCATTAATCTAATTAAAACATGCATTTTTCTACTCTACACATACTATTTATACATCATATGAAAAGTACGTAAAGTAAACGTGCAATAGTTATGGCCCAATCCTATGTGATCTTTTCAGGCTAATGAAAAGATCAAGGTCAATCTATGGTGTAAAAATAACTATTACATATGTCTTCTCTATTGCTTCCATTGTCTCCTTGGCCTCCATAGGATGCCTCCTCTTTCCCTTGTCCTTCTAGGATGTTACATTAAGAATTATACTAATGAACTTACAAAAGAACTCGAGTTACATTCGAGATAAAACAACTACAAATAGAAAACGACATGCAAGTCGTATTTATTACAAACCAAAAGAATAAACCATTACAACTAAGGTCTTAAGGCCATAACTATGCACCATGCTCAGTAACCATTAAAGAACATGATAGATCATATAAAGATGACATACTATTTATCACTTATCATGATCCAATCAAGAATAATAAATAAGTAAAGCATATGTCATAAGCACAAATTAAAACGAAACCCTCACGCGGTCGTGTCGTGGGGGGGTTCGGCAGCGCCCCCGAATTTTTGCAAAATCAAGTATCAGAATACTAGAAAAACATGTATCAGAATACTATTCCAGAAGCATGTATCAGTATACACACGATCCATATCCCAGTTACCAAAAACGTGTATCAGTATACATATTTTAAGAGATCGCATACATATGAGTTATGGCAGATCTTAAACATACTAGTATCATCATATAGATCATTAACAGATTCATCATATCATTCATATAACATAAACTGTTATCATGGCAGACTCATCACACATGCATACTTGTAAAAATACAGTAAACACGTAACCAAATCAGCCCCTTATACACGTAGCTCTGATGCCATTGTTGGGTTCCGAAGGCATAAAACGCAGCGGATAAACGTAAATAAAACAAAAATTCGAAACCCAAAAACAGGATCCATGTATAATTATGGGCAGATTATGGAGATAACGAATCATACCTTTCAAGAGATTAACTTTACGAACTCAACGGAGATCCTAGCTATCACGCTTTGTGTCTACCTCTCGGAGAAACACCTCTATGGTATCCACACGAGCACCTTCAAGAACGTCTCACGAACTTGACTACGGAATGGATGTACTAGCCTCCTTCTTGACGATCTGAATTGCCTCTGCCTCTCTTTGCTGCTAGGGTTTTCAAAAAACGTTCAAGCCTCTTTAACCTCTCATTATCTATTTATAATGACTGATTAAAAAGGCCCATAATAGCAAAGCCCAACCCTAGTAGGTATTGGATTAAATAATAAAAACGAATTTCTATTATTTAATTAATAACTAAGTCATACTTAATTATTATGGGCAAAAACATTCCTTTTAATTCGAATTTATATTATCTCAATTAAGTCTTACTTAATTATAATAAAATTCAAATAATCATCAATTAATTTAAATCCATAATTTAAATTAACTATTCCATTAAGTGCTCTATTTGTGCGACCCTATAGGCTATTATTTAATTGGCAATAATTTTATTCTCTAATAAAATTATAAACAATGAGCGGTATCTAGTAATACATCATTGTTACCCAATTAAACAATAATTAAATCGTGATTAGATAAAACCTTTCGTGATTAATGTTTTTCGTGTAATATAATCCCTTTAACCATACATATTATAGATTAAACTCGAGGCATGTATTTAGTCATCCTCTTCAACATTTAATCGGGTTTACTTGATGCATGAGTAGATTATGAACAAATCATTATTTGAGCATGGCCATGCTTTTATAATCTCACTCAATCAAGAGGCCAATAATATCTCTCCTAATTATAGGAGGGTTAAATCCTTTATCTATCATTCATATTTCTCATACGACTCATGATATACCCGATGTCCACTTTTATCATCACCCGATCAAAAGTAACTTTTAATGTAGTCAAAGTATATTAATCCTCGTATAGAAATATAATGATTTCAAGTCAAAGGATCGTTACACCATTATCACTGTGAGTCTTTCTTATGACTTTATTAAACATGAAGAATCTCACTGTGGGTCTGTCCAGTACCATGTACTCTCACATGTACCTATGTATTGACTTAGTATCCCCATACTTATAACCAATGAGATGTGGTTATCTTGTCAAACAACATACTAGTCTATCTATGTATTATTATTGTCCTATATAATAATACTCGACTAGGGACCTTTAAGAATATGATATATTATATAATCTCAAGTTCAAGTCATGTACTTAAACTATACAATTTGTATCATGATTCTAAGGACATTTATTATGCTAACAAAATATCGCAGTAATTAAGGTCATAATAAATACATTATTGAATGATCAACAGACATAAAGATTATAAAGAATAATGTATTGCCTCTAGGGTACCTACACTAACATTTTTCTAGCTTACGACCCTTTTGACAAAAAATCACTCTATCTGGTGTCCTTCCTTTTTTATCTGTTAAAAATTAGCAATAAATAATAAAAATAAAGCAATAATTAAAAAATAAAGAACTGGATTATCTATGATTGTGTAATGGCCTGATCATGGTCTTTAAGGTCCAGAGATGCAGGGGAACATAAGTTTTCATAGATTAAAATTAATTCAGGAAGTTAATTATTCCAAATTCATACGAAAACTTGCCAGCAAGTTAATAAATAACTTAAATCACATGAAAGATGGTTAATGGGCCTTAAATAATATAATAAAAAATCTTATACATATTTTATATTATTAAAATATTTAACAAATCACGTATAATTTTAAAATCAACGAAAAAAATTATTATATTGTTAAAGAATAAATTTACCTAATCATAAAGACACTATAAATTATCAGAAAACCATAAATGCTCAAGGTATATACATTACTCATATACCTACATTTACCCTTTCACTTATACAATTAAATAAACTTTTCTTACCTCCTCTTCTTTTAAACCGATGTATCCTTTATTTGACAACCGGTGATGATATTTTCTTTGAGCCACTCTTACACTTTGTGTTTGATGAATTTCCTAAAAAAAATTACAAAATTACAAAAATGACAACAGATGCAAAAAATTCACCAAAATGACATATTACAAAATTAAAACATACCATCTAGTTAGGATTAGTCTTCTATCTCACAAATATTTTCCATGTTGACTTACTAACATAGCCATATCCTCTTGGAGGCTTACACAACTTCTTCTTTTCTCCAATAAATGGAAGCACATACGTTCTCATCAAATCAGTCTTAAACTGTCATCATTTACAAACTGCTGACTTTAGGACTATGTCCTCAATTTATGGTTTAACTTTGAAGGTAGCCTGAAAAAATACAAGTTAACAAAATCATAATAGGAAAACATTATTCATGGTCTATATTTGATAATAATTTTCCACAATTGATTGAGTACCTGAAGATTTAACCAAAAATTTGATATTAATTCAAGGTCATGGTCTATATTTGATAATAATTTTTCACAATTGATTGAGTACCTGAAGATTTAACCAAAAATTTGATATTAATTCAAGGTCTACATTTGGCCAGAAAGGAATATCGATTGGAATCGTAGTCCTGGTCAACATACCAATATAAGACTGCAAACGGGCTCTAGTATCCCTATATGGAAACCCCCATTCATTAGAAGTGACTTTAACTTTCTCCCGCGAGCTTTCTTGATAATCACTTTGTACATTACGCATATGCCTATACTACAATGATTTTTCAATCAGACAACGCCTCTTAAACAACGGTAAAAAAAAACCCGTTGTCCGAAATTGACAGACAATGGTGGATTTCTTTGACATGAAAAACTGTTGTCTGATGGGTTCTATAACAACAGTTATAGCTGTTTTTTGAAAGTATTGTCTTTTTGATGTTCTATTACCAAGTCAGACAACCGTTTTAAAATGCACTATTGTAAAACGTCTTTAACCACAACACTTCAAAACCGTTGTTAATAAACTAAGTTTTTGTAGTCTGAGACAATAGTTTTGGCCTTTATGTTGTGTAATTCAAACAAGTGTTTATTATAATAGTTGTCTGGTTAGTCATCAAATAATGGTATTTGCATACCATTGTTAAATGGTATTAAATGGAAAGCTCATATAGACAATGGTTATTAGTACTGTTTGGTAAATATGGTTCAAACAACGAGTCTATAGAACCGTTGTCTGAACACCTTATTTAGAAGACTGTTTTATAGATTGTGAGAGCAACCGTTATCTGTTGAGTAATGGCAATAAAAAAAAATTTAGTTGTACATATCAATGTCCCAGAAAACCAATCCAAAACCATCCTACCCATGAAATTTACAAACCATAAATCATCCGACCAATAGACTAGCAATCAAAAATATACTTCCTCAAATGGACAAGTCAAATTAAATCAGATATTACAACCAAATACCATCACAAATTGACAAGTTTACAATCAACCAAAATCATAATTAACTTATATTCATCACGGTTTCAACTTTTAAATTCTAAGTTTGGCGATAAGAGCATACATGTCCAGTTTTACTCTCTTTAAAGTATACAACAGCTGCAAAATGCAATCTCCATTTTATCGAGACCGCATTTTGCAGCTGTTGTATTTCTTTAAAGAGAGTAAATAATGAAAATATTGCATTCATCAAACAAACTAAATACTTACACAAATTTACAAGTTAATCCATGAATAGAGAAATAAACAAACTAATCCTAATGCATACACAAAACATAACATTATGTTGGTAGAGAAGCGTATTACAGTAGAATACAAGACACCAACTAGGAAAACAAGAACGTGATCAAACAGTGGTGTCCACCCAAATTGGCCAAACTGTTAAAATTTCTTTTACCTCAGCTTGATCAACATCATCTCAACTTGATCAACATCATCAGTAAACCCTGCAGTTTCCATGATCATTAAATGACCTAAGTTTTCTTGCCCTTAAGTAGTTTCAAATGAGGCTCAAAAATTGGATCATTCACTGAAATCAAAATAAAAATTTAAATATTAACAAATATTAAAGGAACACGGTTCATGACACTATTAATGTATACGTAGTATAATTACTTGAAACCAAATACAGGGCAGGGTCCAAACAATTAAGATATATTAAAATTTATAAAACTCATAAATTCATGCATATTAAGACAGTAATCGTAAATGACACATATTAACTGAAAAATTTATAATTCAACAAATAAAATCATTTAAGAAATTAAGAAGAAATTATTGTGGATAAATAGTAATAAAAGGCAAATATGTGTACTATTCTTCAAATTTAAAACAAATGTAATTTATTACCATCATGAAAGTTGGATTCATTCTTCTTCGTCCCTCGTATAACTAGCTTTTTCCTCATCATGTTCGTCATCATTCGGGAACGTTGGCACATGTAACTCATTCTCAAGTTCTATTTATATCGATCCATCATTTTCGTCATCATAGTGGTCATAGTAGTTCTTTTCCGATAATTTCAGCACAATAGACCAATTTTTTTCAAGAGGATCCTCAATGTAACATACTTGCTTAACATGTTTACCTAGCATAAAAGGATCATTTATAAAGCCTAATTTTTTTAAAATAACCAGTGTAAATCCCAAGTTATCTACCTTAACCCCTTTGTTCATATCTTCCCAATTACAACGAAATACAGGAACTCGAAAGTTATTATAGTCTAACTCCCAGATACTTGTTATAACTCCGTAGTAGGTGTGTGAAGTATATTCAATATTCTTATCCTTACCCTGCACAAGCATTGTATCTGCAACCACACAAACACCATTGCACTGAACTTGCCGTTTATCATCATGCTCCTTCGTGCTATAAGTAACACTGTTGATTTTATATCCGCTAAATGTAGGAACAATCTTGTTCGGGCCTTCTGCCATCCACCTTATCTCGTCAGTTATAGTATTGTGTTCGTCTAACAATTCTGATTCAATCTGTCCAAAAAATTTGTTTAAAACTAATTATTTCATATTACTAGGGAGTGAAATATTATGGTTTCAATTTTATATGGTGTTTCAAAATCTAATTATATAAATTCTTTCGATAAAGTATAAATTTAACTTAAAAGAGATTAATTTCCACAATAGTGTGGGTGACCAGGCCTTGCACATATATTGTGCAAACCAAATTATTAATGTATACAAATTTATTAATTTTAGCCAGAGCAGGAAAGTTAAATTATTATACAATTTTATAAGTGAAATAATAAAAGAGAGGTTCATTACGTTTTAGTGAGAAAAGACATATTGAATTATTTCTATATTTATAGCATTTAATATTTAATTATCATGATAGACATAACTATTCCTATTTTCACCTTTTTTAAACAAACTAAATGTTCTTCATGCTACTATAAAAATATAAAAGTTCTTAGGCATCTTTTTACTTATTTTTTGATTATAGATTTATTGGTTTTTATATTTCCCCTTATTTTCTGTCTGAACTTTTAATTGTAGAAGTAGAGCATTTTAGTGGCAGTACTATTATTTAGTGGTATAAAGGAAAGTTTGAAAAATGTAAAAATAACACAAATGAAACAGCAATGAAAGTACAGAGACAACATGTAAAATAACAAGTCTTTTATTAGGGTAAAACTAGAAAATAAAGGTTGAGAGAGGTATTTTACTGCATTCTTCTCTTGTGTGATAATCATTCTCTTTTTAATGTATCAAAAATGTTATATGCATCCGAGGAAAATTACTAATTACTGAATTTGAAATATGTAGAAACTGATAGTGTGGAGTTCTAGATTTGTTAAATTTACATCTTTGAGTATGACTAATTATTGTGAGCATATTAATTAGGCCTACATATAATGTTAAAACCAAATAAAATTATACCTTTTTCCTGAACCATGTGGGGAATGTATCATTTTGCTTATTTTTTAGCCAGACTTTGTCATTTTCATGGTGTTTAAATCTCGTCATCAAAGATGCCATATGCTCCCTGCGAGTAAAATCCACGGATTTTATATATTAATCAAAATACACAAAATAAGGAAAAAACACACATATTTGAATAACTGCTTACTCAAAATATGGCCTTATGTCATTGCTATTTTGCAGAAAACACAAATGAGCTAGCTGCAAATCGTGATTGATTGGCTTTATCATAGTTGCACCAGATAAGGGTCTTCCAGCATTCTGCTCCTGCCTAGGATTTCGCGGCAATCCTATGGTAGCTTCTTCAAAATTTACCAAACACTCGACGGCCTTTTCGGCAACATATGCCTCGACAATACGTCCTTCATGATGAGGTGGATTCCGTATATATCCCTTAAACGGCTTCATGTATCTTTCGAAATGATACATCCAACGTAGGAATATTGGCCCGTAAAGCTTAACCTCTCTCACAAGATGAATTGAGAGATGGATCATCACATCAAAGAACGAGGGAGGGAAGTGTTTTTCAAGATGGCATAATGTTTCCACCAACTGAGATTGGATTTTTTCCAGTTTATCTATATCGATGACTTTACAGCAAATTGCCTTGAAGAAGAGACAAAACTTAATAATTGTGCACCTGACTTCTTTTTGCAGTACTGATCGAATTGAAATTGGAAGCAAATGGTGCAATATTGTGTGACAATCATGCGATTTCATTCCACCAAGTCGCAGATTTTCCATATTTACAGATTCTTGATATCTGAACAAAATCCATCCGGTAACTTCATTTTAAGAAAGGATGAGCAAACAGTTTTTTTTTCAGCATGTAATAAGTTCCATGACTCCAACAACACCTTCTATTTCTTTTCGGGATTTTTTGGCCTCAACTCTGTTCTTATTCCCATTTCAGCCACGTCAAGACGGACAGACTCCCGATCTTTTATCTTTCCCAGAATATTTAGCAAAGTTCCAAGCAAAGCTTCACATATATTTTTCTCGATGTGCATCACATCGAGGACATGCCTGACTGGAAAAAACTTCCAATACTCGAGTTGGAAGAATATAGAAACCTTCTTCCATATGGGTCGAGCTTCACCTTTCTTCCCTGGAAGTGGGCGTTTTGTCTTACCAAAGACATGACCCCTCAGATGTTGTACTCTTTGAAAAACTTGCTCTCCAGTTAACGGAATAGGAGCACCCTCCTTCTCTATCGTCTTATCAAAAGCAGATTTTTGCTTTCTATATGGATGATGATGGGGCAACCACCTCTGATGCCTCATGATCACCGTCTTGCGGTAATTAACAAGCCTGGTTGCTTTTGTTTGATCAATGCATACAGTACAAGCATTATAACCTTTAATGACATTTCTCGACAAGTTCCCTAAGGATGGATAATCACTTATTGTCCATAATAAAATGCCCCTAAGTATGAAAGTTTCTTCCTTATATGCATCATTCACTTGTTTCCCTCACCACAACTCCTGTAAATCTTCTATAAGTAGTTGAAGGTACACGTCGATATCATTTCCTGGCTCAGTTGGTCCTGATATCAATAAACAGAGCATAATATATCTTCTCTTCATACAAATCCAGGGAGGAAGGTTGTAAATTGATAGCAAAACATGCCAACTTGAGTGATCAGTACAGTTTCCATGAAAGGGATTGAAACCATTAGCAGATAAAGCTAATCGAAGGTTCCTGGTCTCTGATGCAAATTCAGGCCACTTTTGGTCAACATCCTTCCATGTTTTTGAGTCAGCTGGATGCCTCATTTTACCATCCTTTTGTCGCCCAGTGTCATGCCAAGTCATTTCTTTTGCAATGTGTGGTGTACTGAATAAATTTTTTTTAATCTCGGTATCAACAGAAAATACCATAAAACCTTAGCAGGGACCCCTTCAATTCCTCTCCTTTCCGATTCAATTTCTATCTAGAAGCCTTACATATGTGACATGTAGTCTCATCCTCATCTCTCTCACCACGGTATAATAAATAATCATTCAGACATGCGTGTATCTTTTCATACCCCATTCCTAATGAACATAAGGTTTTTTCACTTCAGTGAAGGAAGAAGGAATATTGTAATAACCCCAATTTTTGAAATTTTTGAAACCCTTATGAATAGTGATTTTGCTGATTATGCTGAATAAGAAAACTTTTCATACCACACTATGTAGGGGCTCTTTTATTGATCTTCTGGGATATTATTAGTACTCTATATGATAAATAAGTGTATGTAAAGATCGTCAGAATCCAAATTCGAGCACTTTGATTTTTCCCGAAAATCTATCAGATACAGAAAGAATTGAGTATAAGGTAACAGAATAAAAATAATTTAAATTCAAGGATTATAAGAGAGGATCATGAAAGGAATATAATGTATTGAGAAAGGTTAAAGAAACCTAAGTAATAAGATCCCGGGTATGATCCCTCAAACGATAAACGAAAACGAAAGTTAAGCGAACCGTATAACAGATCAACGGTCATTAGGCAAGCAATTAGGAGTTAATCAAGGAGGTTAGGGATGATGATGTCATCAAACCAACAAGGTGTGAACAAGTGGAAGCATTATGACATGTGCAAGATGACATAAGCATGACAAGGGGTTTTGTTTTGTTGGTTGATTTTGAGCCATGTAAAATTTACCATGGTAAAAAGCTAAAACATTTTCCAAGGCAAAAAGGAGAAGCAACCAAGCAAATATCATAAAACACAAAAATTAGAAGTTGACTTTTGCTTCCAAGAGCAAAAGCTCTCGGACAAAACAAACCCAACAACTTTAAAATGCCATATCTCCTTCAATACTCACTCAAATGTTGTGTTCTATAGCTCGTTGGAAAGGTATTGAGATGGTCTACAACTCTTGTTCACAAGTCTCGTCCAAATAAGCAAGGTAAGACCCTAATTTTTACAGTTCTTTCAATCGGACTTTTAGAAACTTTAAAGCCTAACTTTGTGTTCTTGATTTCTTTGGAAAGATCAAGCTTGTAGGAGGCTCCATAAGGCTTCCTAGTAACTTTCCACCCTCCAAGAAAGGTATAAATCTTCACACCCTTTAGTAATAAGTTTGAATGTTGAAGTTTGGAGATGGTTTGGATGGATGAGTAGTAATTTGAATGATAAGCATGATTCGAGATTAATTGTTAAGTAGTTTAGTTGAATTTGGAGATGTTATAATATATGATTGGATTGAGATCCTTGAGCTTATTATGACTGAAATCAGTAGCATTGATGTGTATCTTGAGTTGTTGATTAGTAGTTGGATTGATATGATTTGGAATGGTAAAAATTTGGGAAATCGCGTAAACATAGCCGTCGTAATGTCCGATTTACTTTAGACTGTTTTTGCTCTTAACATCAGGACCCGAGAACTCCCTGTTAGATTTTGACCATTGCCATGATTAGATAGTTCATGTTACGGGCTTCGTTTTGATATATGGTTCGTTTGAATCCGATGTACGGTTTAGGAGAGACGACCGTTTTAAGTAATGGCGTTTCGCGACCGAACCATTACCCCTCGCCTTACTTTGAAACCTTGGTTAAGGACTTTAAATGACTATTTGGGGTATGAAACATTTATGTAAAGTGGATTAGGCAGTTGGTAAGGTACTCGCGAAAGAATCGCTTTAAAATTCTTAATGGTTAATTTATTAAAAATGGTGGAGCCGAGGGTACTCGAGCGACTTAAGTAAATCGTTAAGCGCGAAAGCGAACGTTAGGACTCTAAATGGTTAAAGTCTAGTTTCTTAAGCGACCGGGGTTTAATTCCGACTTATGTTGTTGTTCATAGGTTATCGGACCCACTCTAAGCTTAAGTCTATCCGGGAGCACTCAGACAAGTTTTCTATCCGTTATACTGTTGTTGTGATGTATACACTTGTATATGCATTATCTTGTGATAGATGCATGACGGTTAAATTAGCAAATTTTTGCGATATATTGTAGCATGTGATATGGTACGTATGCATGCCTGTTTCGTATTCTTGCCATATATATCTGTTGGTTCAGTTGATAATACCTATGCTAGAGAATAGCGGTAATTTGCATATACCCTTAGTATATGTGGCGCCCTCCAAACCCGGGTCAGAAGTTTGGGGTCCACACACACACCTTAATTATAACCTGCTTATAACAATAATAAAGATAATAATAATATATGCAGTGTCCCTACTTACCAACCACCACGGACCGCAACAGGTTAAAGTATGCACACAAGCCAAACACACTAATATATTATAAACCGTTCAAATCCCAACTATTCAAACTCAAACTGAGTATTAAACATTATTACAAACTTTTACAAATTTAACTTATCCCAAAAGAAGCCTACTAGCTCAGCTTTCTCAACCTGAACCCCTAGCTCTCGCGCTGGACTGGGGATCCTCTTTACCAACTGGTTCCTTTTTAACTGGAAAGAATATAAACAACATCGCACAAATGAGCTAACTAGCTCAGCAAGTCACAATGACAAAACTGAGAATAATGATCATCAGGTGAATATGATTATGATATCAAGTGAACAATGAATTATGATTTAGAATTGGATATTATACTTTTAATTTAAAAACCAAGGTTAGGCTGCTGATCAGTCACGCACTAACCTCGAGCAAGGCACACAGAATTGCTCTAACTACTAGATCCAAGGCACACATTGGCCTAACTTGGCCATTATATGGTCTGACCTCGAATCTGGTCCAAAATTTTATAAAAACAATCCAATTCTAACATAATAACAGAATATGCAATAATAAGCAATAACCAAAATCATTAACAACAATAAATGTTTAACAATGAAAGGGTTTCAATCCTTGTAAGGATCAATAAGGCAATTTAAAAGCTTGGATGCTGGGTAATGAAAGAATTGGATAACAAAGGAATCAACGTTTCAAGGTTTCAAGGTTTTAGTCTTTCAAAGTATAAGATACCATGGGCTGAGTATATAATAGTTCATTTCAGTGTCTGGTATTTAGTTTGTATATATTTGTGGAGTAGTATCGTAGATTTGTGGTTCTTGTTTGGGTATACAATAATCAATGAATTAGAAAGAATATGATTCATGGCTCAAGAACAATAACTGAAATCAGGATTTAGGTTTCTGTGCTTCAAAGCACTTGCAATATCACAGGATTATCAAGTACTACAATATCTCGAGAAAGTTTAGAACACTTGCCTGGTATTAGGTTACTACACTGCACTCGCTTCCAATCACAACCGTTTTACTCCTTAACTACCTGTTTCCCTTTCCTACGTCTTGCCTCTTCTGCTCACATATCATAAGTATCTATCAATAATTTACTCATGGAATTCTATTCAACATATACTTCTATCTACCCTTCATTTTACCCAAATCCGATTAACGGATTGAAAGTTATGCAATAATCAAGTAAACACCGAATATATAGACCGATAGTCAATTAACAAGTCACATATAGCACATAATACATCACGTAATCAATGATATATTATTTATAAAGAAGTCTCGGGTCATAAATAGGCTTTCTGGTATTTAAAATGATTTTTAAAATATTTTTTGGAATTAAAACGGGTCGTTGGATCAATTTCGGGTTAATAAACAGGGTTCGGTTGGCCCATTCTGGCTCCGAAATAATTTTAGAATAATTATCGAGCCTTGGAAATAATTTAGAATAATATTTTAAAGCTCGAAACTATTTTTCAGAATTTTTAAATCATTTTTAAATAATTAAATCTAATTAAATAATTAATTAAAATCAATTAATAATTAATTAAATCAATTAATCAATTAATTTTCGAATTAATTGACCAATTAATCAATTATAAATTAACTGAAATTCATTAACTATTTAATTTAGATTTATTTGTGAATTAAAAATAATTTTCGAAATTAAAATAATAATTTTTAGAATTTTCAGAATTTAAAAATGAATTTTTATAATAAAAATAAATAGGAAATATGATTTTTAAACATTTTATAAACAGGAATCCTAAATTTGCAAAGTCTGGAAACTTCAGGGACCTAACTGCATCATTTTCAAAAGTTGGGGTACTAAATTGTAATTTTTACACCCCGTCGCCGGAAAACACAGAGGTGGCCGGAGAACACGTTCTCGGCGTCCTCACTTGTAAGTCATATGTCATAGCCTATTTGTATATTCGAGGATTTAACTCAACTCAAATAAGAATGTAATAAGTAAATAGTGGATCGACCGTCAGAGAGATCTCGCAAAGTAATATCTGTCAAAGGATTCAGAAACAATGTTCATCTACAGACTTGAGGAGGTAATTCACTGGAAGAAGTTCAAGAAGTTGATCATGCCTCAGTGATATAAATCAAGATCGTGGATTTAATCAAGTGACAGAGATCTCGTCAGAGTATCATTAATTACAAGGATTTAATCTGAATTCAATCAGAATATCAAAGTCAAGACATGAAGAAACGTCACCAAAGTTAGTCACTCATGAACCAGACAGTACATCGAGTGTTAGCATTGAAGTGGCGGAATTGATTCATAAGTCTCAGTGACTTTCAGAAGATTGTCAGAAGAATGGATGCTGCTCAGGGTTAGTATTAATTCTCTATTAATTAATTAAGTCATATAATTTAATTAAGAAAATAAATTATATCTGCAAGGATTAATTTATTGATTAATTGAATTAAATTGATTAATTAATTTAGAATTAATATTAAGGATTTACAGAATTTTAATTGGTTAAAATCTGTTTTAATTCTAAAAAGACAACTAATTGTACTAGTATGACAATCGGTATGACAATTGATAGTCATACCGAAAGTCATGCTAATTCAGTTGAATGTCTTGATAAAATTATTATTTAGATTAAAATCACTTATTAATTCAGTAAGACAATTTCATTTGTACTACTATGACAATCGGTATGACAATTGATTGTCATACCGAAAGTCTTGCTAGTTCATTTTAATTGTCTTGCTAGCTCTAAAGATTGTCACACCGAAAGTCTTATTGGACAAAGGATTGTCATACCAGTTTATTAATCTCGGCTGTGTTGATTAAAAGAAGCAGAAGCATCCAATTCATAACAACTAACAGAAAGCAATCAAACAGAACACATTCAAGAACAAAGAAAAGAAAGCAGCCGCCTTGAAACATTTTATTTTCTTCTCTGCTTACATCAAGATCAAAATTCTAGTTTGTTAATGTTAAATCCAAACCACTAGAATTATTTATCTTGTTCTTGTGTAACAATCTAGCGGATCAAAATCCCTAGAACTTAATCTCAAATCGCGTTTAGCATTTGATTCTAATTATTGCAAAAATAGAAAAAGTTCATGTCGAATTTATTCTAGATTTGTGATAATTGATTTGAGATTAATACCTTGTAATCGATACAGTTGTTGTAACACCTTTCAAGTTTAATAATATTTTTATTTAACTTGAATTTTGTTTCACATTTTTTATTCCGCATTTATTCGATTATTTGGTACTGTTTGTATTCAACCCCCCTTCTACAAACACATTGGGACCTAACAATTGGTATCAGAGCCTTCTGATTAACGAACAAATCAAGATCCTAGACTTTTGTGATTTTTCAACTCCTTGAATTTTTATTTATTCAAAAATTCATAATGACTTCACATAAAGTTGGAACCGTTAAAATTCCACAATTTGATAAAGAGAATTATATCATGTGGAAGAAGAAGATGCTATTATTTTTACAAGTTGCAAATCCCAAATATTCAAACTTGTTAAAGAAGGGTATAAAAACTCCGATGGTTATTGAACCGGAGGTAATAATAGATGGTGTGGTGACTGTTGAAGCTAGAACCTATCCAAAAGAGCCTGAAGATTTTACTCCTGCTGAGAAGGAAGAAGCCTCCTTGGATGCCAGCCTTCAATTAATATTAATTGATTCCCTTGATCCCTTGATGAACAGACATGTGATGAACTGTAAAAATTCCAAACACATGTGGGAAACTATTGAGGTGATTAATGAAGGCACAGAGGAAGTTAGGGAGAACAAGTTGGAAATCCTAACCTCTGAATATGAACATTTCAAATCAAATCCAGGAGAAGGAATTACTGAAGTGTTTGAGAGGTACAATGCGTTGATCAACAACCTGAACATCAATGGAAAGTATTATTCAATCAGGGAGGTCAACAAAAAGTTCCTTTTAACACTGCCAGCTCATCTTGAACATAGAATCACTGCCATTAGAGAAGCTAGAGATCTGAGTGAGATTTCTTTGGACAGGCTCTATGGAGTGTTAAAAACCTATGAGTTGGAGCAGATTCAACAGAAGGAAGTCTACGGGAAGGATAGAATGGTCAGCACATCTACTGCACTTGTAGCTGAAGGTCAACAACAACAACAATCTCAACAGTTAGAAAGAATGGTACGGTTTTCCAAGGGTGAGGAAAATGAGTTAGTAGCAGAATATGATCCTCCTACTACAAATCAATCAAGTGATGATTTTTATTCCTTGGAAGAGCTGGAGCAATTGGAAGATGAATCAATGGCCCAAATTGTCAAGAGATTCTCCCATGTCAGATTCAGGAGGAATCCCAAGCTTAAGTACAAGTCCAACTACAACAAATTCCAGAAAGGTGGATCTTCATCCTCTAACACCAGCAGTGGTGGGTACAAAACAGGGATGGTTGATCAGAGCACCATTAGATGCTATAACTGCAATGAGTTGGGACACTTTGCCACAGAATGTAGGAAGCCAAAGCAAGTAAGAAAGAACTCTGAAAGGGCTTATCTGGCAAAGGGAAGAAGCTGGGATGATACTGATAGTGAAGATGAAGAAGAAGGAAATCTTGCTCTTATGGCTATTGATGGAAAAGCTTCATCGTCAAGAAAAGAGGTAAAACTTTCTGATGCTGAAATGGTTTATCATCTAAGAGGTAACTTAGATTGTGCATGTCGTGATAATGAACTGTTAAGTTTACAGATCACAGACCTTGAGAAAGAGGTCAATGAATTAAGACTTGTGCACATTAATCAAGACAAATTAAAAGAACAGGTATCTTTTCTAGAGAATAGAGTTGACTGTTATAGAAAACTCGAAACTATTCTCAAAGACAAGATCACCGGTCTTGAGACTAAGGTTAGAGCCTACTTCAATTCTTGTTCGAAGGCTAAAGAGTTCTACAGTAAGCAAGCTGTTAATCAAACATCTGGAATAGGTTATGATTACAATGCTGCTATTGGAGAATTAGGCATAAACTCCCCTCCTCATGTATGTGCTAAAGGGAGGGAAGTACCACATGTGCTTAAGGGTGTTGATGAACCCCTCTATAAAGCATCAATTGCTGAACCATTTGATGCGACCTCTTCTGTTATTCAAGAAGAAATACGTGCTGAGGATCATGCTTATGAGAAGATTGTTTCCAAGTCAAGTGAGTTGAAAGTTCCAGTCAAAGTTGTGAAAGCAACTGAGACTAACTCAGACACACATGAGTTGGATAACAATAATGCCATGTCTACCATGCATAAATTGCCTGCTGTTAATCACTCTCATAAAGCATGTGGTGTTTCTAATTGTATATCTTGTGCTTTTAATATGATGTATGCTTATTTCAATGGTAAGCATGTGTCTAATGATAAGACTACTCCTCGTCAGCATGTGAATAACAAAAAGCATGATAGGTCTAAGACTGCCAGTCCTTCTAAGGCTAGAAAGGAGACATTTGTGCCTAAGCTTAAACAGAAATTTGTTAAGGCTGTTTACAAGGTCAAATGTTCAGTCATTGAGAAAGTTGAGACAATTAAAATTAAAAATGTTATTTTGCCTGACAAAGGACAGTTCTACAAGTATGCCGGGCCCAACCAAGTTTGGGTTCCGAAGAAGGTCTAATCCATTTGAAGTGCAGGGCAGTATACAGGTGTAACCGGTAGTGTGGATTCTTGATAAGTGGATCATCAAGACATATGACCGGAGATAGAGCCCTGCTATCAAATGTGGTTGAGAAAGATGGCCCCCTGGTTACCTTTGGAGATAACAGCAAAGGTTTATCTGAGGGATATGGCTGTTTGCAAGCTGGATATGTTATCAGTGAAATTTTGTATATTGTGCTAGGTTATTATCAGGAAGCAGTATTTAACATATAGCACCAGTGACGAGACTTGAGAATATTACGACATATCAGACACCTGCTGCTCATTACACTTGGAATTGTACTCTAGTAAGATGTGTACAAGTGTACTCCTGATTGGTGAGTCAAAAGAGGAAGTCAGTGCACCACAGTTCATGGACTTTGCAGTTGCAGATCTATTGGACTATGCAATCTCTTCTTCACAATCTCACTTCAGGTTGGTATGAACGAGTATACTGCTCAAGCAATCGTCAAGGACATGGTATGGCACTCTAACAGAAGTTATAATTTTATATGAATAAGTAGAGTCGTCATATTAGTAACTATCTTATCACTAAGCACAATCATATTGTTTTATATGTGCAGTGGTATATTGATTATGCAACATAACAATTAGTATCTAAAGTACTTGACAAGTATCGGTCAATGATATCTTGTTAACATTATGTTGCAGATATTTGTAAGCTTTTGACATGAATGAGAATTACTTAGACTTTACCCTAAGTGATCAATGTTTTATCAAAAACTCATTCATATTGAAAAACAAAATCAAACTTCTTTCTACATTAGTGATTTCTTATGTCATGTAAAATCTTTTGAAATCACTATTGTAAATCATTTTCTCTCTATCACCATATGTTCTGTGTTACAGGTTCAGTCTCCAATGACTTTCTTTCATTGACAGTCATGAGGTTGAAAACCCACAACATCTATCCCAGACTGTAAAGACAAACATAGAAACAGAACCAACCAACACTCTCTTACCACTAAATGTAGTATGAATGAGCGTGAGGGAGATAGTGCCTTAGTGCACCACATAAGGAAGGTTCTGTAGTCAACCCAGTAGCTCTGTCTCATACATAGATGAGTAGTATTTAAACCGAGACAACTGCTAGCCCCCATACATCTTCTCAAAAAGATGTAATGGCTAAAAAGGCACAAAAACAGTTACTAGATTCATTCTCTCAACAGGGTGCGTCTATTGAAATTTTGCCTGTCGGCCAAGGTATCCGATGTAGTGTCACCACTTCAAACATAATCAATTCTTGATGCACAAGGAAAGGTTACACACACAAAGGATGAGTTGACGGAAACAAGAGTTTCGACCATTTTAAGGTCAGATTCGATTGTTTAAGGTTCGTTAATGGACCAATTGCCTTTACAGGTGTTAGGAGAGGATACTGATCCAAAAGCCATATGTCAGTGGTCAGTGTCTACCTCCCCAGGCTTAAATCCCCTGGATGCATCTGCGGATAGTGGATCTGACATAGGCGCAGATCGGCAACTTGTTGACAATGATTCAGATATTACCTGATGAGTCACAAGGAAGTGTCTTCACAGACATTAGAAGGGAACTTTGATCTTTATGCTAAAATCGTTGGATCATTGTTTACCTTCCCAGAATTCAAATCTGGAACCCTAACAGGGAAATTAGCAACTTGTAGATTATGACTCAGATTTATCTGACGAGTTTAACAAGGATGGGGATTTGTGAACTCCCATTGCACCACCTGTGACCTCCTTAAAGGATGGCTAAGGTGATTTTCCTTGCAGGTACAGCTGGATTATGGAGCTATGAGAGAAGAGTGATACACTTGTGAGAATGAGTGTAAACACGAGTGGAGAGAAGAGTGAAACACATGTGAGGTACACTAAACAGAATCACACACTCACAGTGAGGAAGAAAGAGAAACTACTTGTTATTTCTTTTCCAACCAAGTGAAATATGAGAACTTCTTCAGACGACGGCATACATTCCTTCTTTAAGGGGGAGATAAAAGCTTAAGTAATAGTTTGGAGGATTCCTCAACTAAGGGGGGAGAAATAGCAAGGAGGAAGAAAAAGATCCTAAAAATGTACACTACACCACACCATTGTTGTTTCTAACTACGGATCCTATTGTACGGGAGAGGTGGTAAACACAAGGTGATTTCCTAGTAAGGGAAGAAGCTGTTAGGGGAGTACCATTGGTTTTTATCTGCGGATCCTATTGTACGGGAGAGGTGGTAAATGAAGGTGATCTTCTTTAATCAGTTAATTCTCATAGGGGGAGAAGCAAGAGAGATATGTGCTTCTCAACAGGAAATGTGGTTGTACAAATGAAGATGGAACTACTTGAAGATATGTTCAGTCTAGAGGAACATCTACTTGGAATCTGGAAAATGTTAAATCTAGTCCAGAACTTTTCTACTATTTACTTTGCATTTTTGTTTATATCTTTTTCTTGTTTGTTAGTTGAGTTATCCTCTAGGTATTTGTGTGTTATTGTCTAACAAACAAATAGGGGGAGATTGTAAGTCATATGTCATAGCCTATTTGTATATTCGAGGATTCAACTCAACTCAAATAAGAATGTAATAAGTAAATAGTGGATCGACCGTCAGAGAGATCTCACAAAGTAATATCTGTCAAAGGATTCAGAAACAAGGTTCATCTACAGACTTGAGGAGGTAATTCACTGGAAGAAGTTCAAGAAGTTGATCATGCCTCAGTGATATAAATCAAGATCGTGGATTTAATCAAGTGACAGAGATCTCGTCAGAGTATCATTAATTACAAGGATTTAATCTGAATTCAATCAGAATATCAAAGTCAAGACATGAAGAAACGTCACCAAAGTTAGTCACTCATGAACCAGACAGTACATCGAGTGTCAGCATTGAAGTGGCGGAATTGATTCATAAGTCTCAGTGACTTTCAGAAGATTGTCAGAAGAATGGATGCTGCTCAGGGTTAGTATTAATTCTCTATTAATTAATTAAGTCATATAATTTAATTAAGAAAATAAATTATATCTGCAAGGATTAATTTATTGATTAATTGAATTAAATTGATTAATTAATTTAGAATTAATATTAAGGATTTACAGAATTTTAATTGGTTAAAATCTGTTTTAATTCTAAAGAGACAACTAATTGTACTAGTATGACAATCGGTATGACAATTGATAGTCATACCGAAAGTCATGCTAATTCAGTTGAATGTCTTGATAAAATTATTATTTAGATTAAAATCACTTATTAATTCAGTAAGACAATTTCATTTGTACTACTATGACAATCGGTATGACAATTGATTGTCATACCGAAAGTCTTGCTAGTTCATTTTAATTGTCTTGCTAGCTCTAAAGATTGTCACACCGAAAGTCTTATTGGACAAAGGATTGTCATACCAGTTTATTAATCTCGGCTGTGTTGATTAAAAGAAGCAGAAGCATCCAATTCATAACAACTAACAGAAAGCAATCAAAGAGAACACATTCAAGAACAAAGAAAAGAAAGCAGTCGCCTTGAAACATTTTATTTTCTTCTCTGCTTACATCAAGATCAAAATTCTAGTTTGTTAATGTTAAATCCAAACCACTAGAATTATTTATCTTGTTCTTGTGTAATAAACTAGCGGATCAAAATCCCTAGAACTTAATCTCAAATCGCGTTTAGCATTTGATTCTAATTATTGCAAAAATAGAAAAAGTTCATGTCGAATTTATTCTAGATTTGTGATAATTGATTTGAGATTAATACCTTGTAATCGATACAGTTGTTGTAACACCTTTCAAGTTTAATAATATTTTTATTTAACTTGAATTTTGTTTCACATTTTTTATTCCGCATTTATTCGATTATTTGGTACTGTTTGTATTCAACCCCCCTTCTACAAACACATTGGGACCTAACATCACTCCACCAACACCTCCAGATCATATCTACACAACACCAGGAATACAACCATGCAATCAAAACAGCCCAACAATCCCTGAGTTGGCCGTGAAGTTTTGCAGTTTCCGACGAACATCGGAAAACTTCAAAATACAACTTCCTTATCTACAGACCTCGTTGGTTCATGAAACTTATACGACTAGATTGCAAATTTCACAGAGAACACAACCCACTATAACACAACATCAATTTATCACAGAATAAGAAACCCCCAAATTTTAATTAAGAACATTCATACGGGTTATAAACCCTAATTTTAAAATTCGAAAATCAAACTCAAATTTGAACATTTTATTGAACTCCAAATCAGACGTATGACATATGAAAATCATCAGGAAAACAAGCTCTATAACATGCAATCATCAAATCATACAAACAATCATCCGAACAAAAATTCATATTTTTAATAAAATAAATTCGAAAATAAATAAATTTTTAGAAAAATAACCTTGATTTCTGCAGTGAAACAAAGCTCAGAATCTGATAGAACACTTCAAATCCTTCGTTTTGGTTACTCAAGCTTTGAAAACAGAGATCGGTAACGCCTTCGTTTTGCTGTTTGATTCTTAGAACAGTTTTAGGAAATTAGGGCTTTTCTCTGAAAATTATATAATTAACTATCTGCAAATGATTTTTATACGAAATAAAATACGGTAAAAGGCTATTTATAATTACGGAAAATTTGTATCCCGTTGGATCATTCCGGATATAAAACGGTACGTTTTTTGTAAAAACTGATCCAAACAGTATCGGTTTTCGGGATAATTATCCAAATCAGTACAATTTGTACTGCGGTCTTGGTCTCAGCGCCTGGTTACACGTATTACGAAGTGATAATTGGGATAGTTTAATAAAAAGCTCCCGTTTATCGAAAATACGGGTTTTATTGATTTACCGAAACGAATATTGTATCGAAAATGTTGCGCCGGGACCCGCGCAGGACAAACCGTAAGCCGGATCGAAAAAGTCGAAACATGAAATATGCTCAGAATATTACAATTAGGTTAGGAAGGAGTTCTCGAAAGAGTTTCGGGTTCCAAAAACGTAACAACGGTTGACGTCGGTTGGTTCCCGTTTTTATAAAATAGATTTTAATTACCCGGAAAAAGATTTTAGAAATTTCATATGATTCTTATAAATCCGTAAACCAACATAAAAATAATTAGGAAGATATGACAATTATCTATATTTTATTTTGGACATATAAAAATTAAAATACTCAATTAATATTATTTTTTAATATTCAAGTACAGATAACACTTAACAATTAGCTCACAGAATAGATACTGAACACACATAATAATTATATAATAGCAAAAATAATTACACGATATATCCCGGATATTACATCTTTCCCCCCTTAAAAGGATTCTGTCCTCAGAATCTCCTAAGAAAATAAATGAGGGTACTTTTCTCTCATATCACTTTCTAATTCCCAGGTTGACTCTTCAACCTTTGGGTTTCTCCATAATACTCTTACTAACTTTACTACTTTATTTCTCAATACTTTCTCTCTTTCCTCTAGAATCTCTATCGGACTCTCTACATATGATAAATCTGCCTGAAGCTCTATTGGCTCATATTCTATTACATGCCTGGAGTCTGAATTATATTTCTTGAGCATAGATACGTGAAAAACATTGTGAATGTGCTCCATGTGCGGAGGTAACGCCAATTCGTAAGCTACTTTGCCAACGCGCTTTAGGATTTCAAAAGGTCCGACATATCTTGGGCTTAGCTTCCCTTTCTTCCCAAACCTCGTTAGTCCTTTCCACGGTGATACTTTCAATAATACCAAGCTTCCTTCTTCAAATTCCATGTCTTTTCTTGACTGGTCTGCATATTTCCTTTGACGATCTTGTGCGGCTATTAATCTTTTCTGGATAATTTCAACAACTTCCTTTGTCTGCTGCACCAATTCGGGTCCGAGTATTTTGCGTTCTCCTACTTCGTCCCAATATACTGGAGATCTACATTTGCGTCCATAAAGGGCTTCATAAGGTGGCATCCCAATACTGGCATGATAACTGTTGTTATAAGCAAACTCTACTAGGGGTAAATGCTCGTCCCAACTTCCTTTGAAATCAATAGCACAAACACGTAGCATGTCCTCGATTGTCTGGATCGTTCTTTCACTTTGGCCATCCGTTTGGGGGTGATAGGCCGTACTCATATTCAATCTTGTTCCCAAACATTCTTGAAAACTCTTCCAAAATCTTGAATTAAATCTTGGATCTCGATCAGATACAATAGACACTGGAACTCCATGACGAACTACGATCTCTTTCAAGTACATATGAACTAACTTATCGAGCGAAAATCTTTCATTTATAGGCAGAAAATGAGCTGACTTTGTAAGTCTATCTACTATAACCCAAATGGCATCATGATTAGCCCTTGTCCTTGGTAATCCAACTATGAAATCCATGGCAATATGTTCCCACTTCCACTCTGGAATCTCCAATGGTTGTAGCAATCCGCTTGGTCTCTGATGCTCCGCTTTAACTTTCTGACAGGTATAGCATTTGCTAACCCATTCCGCAATTTTCCTCCTCATATTTGGCCACCAATAATTCTTCTTTAAATCTCTGTACATTTTGGTACTCCCTGAATGGATGGAATATCTTGAACTATGTGCCTCTTGTAAAATTTCATTTTTCAGCTCCGTTACTGGTGGAATCCAAATTCTTGAAGAAAACCTAAGAATACCTTGATTATCTTGTTGCGTGCATAATTCCTCACCTACCAAACTATTTATATCTTGATCCATTACCTCTTTCTGGCATTTCTTTATTTTCTCCAATAACTCCGGTTGGAAAATCATATTATACACTTTTGCTTCCTCAGGCTTGCAAATTCTAATCTCCAATTCCAATTTTTGAAATTCTTTATATATCTCTTCAGGTACGGATAATACATTTAACTTTTCCTTCCGACTTAACGCATCTGCTACAACGTTCGCCTTACCGGGATGATAATTAATCGAGCAATCATAATCTTTTATCAATTCTAACCATCTCCTTTGTCTCATATTAAGTTCCTTCTGGATAAATATATATTTCAAACTTTTGTGATCCGTGAAAATCTCACACTTTTCTCCATACAAATAATGTCTCCAAATCTTCAAAGCGAAAACTATAGCTGCTAACTCCAAATCATGAGTAGGGTACTTCTGTTCGTGTGGTTTCAATTGCCTTGACGCATACGCAATCACCTTGTCGTGCTGCATAAGAACACATCCTAATCATTTGTAAGAAGCATCGCTATAAATTACAAAATTCCCTTGATCGTCTGGAAGTGACAAAATAGGTGTTGTGATTAATCTCCGCTTCAATTCCTGAAAACTTTCTTCGCACTTGTCATTCCATATAAACTTTTCATTCTTTCGTGTAAGCTTTGTCAATAGTGTTGCAATTCTTGAGAAATTCTGAACGAATCGTCGATAATATCCTGCCAATCCCAAGAAACTTCTTACCTCAGTGGGGGTTCTCGGTCTTTCCCAATTCGTAATTGCCTCGATCTTTGCTGGGTCCACTTTGATCCCTTCGTTACTGACTATGTGTCCTAAGAACTGAACTTCCTGTAGCCAAAACTCACACTTCGACAATTTAGCATATAACTTCTTTTTCCTTAAAATCTCCAAAGCTGTCCTCAAATGTTCCGCATGATCCTCCTCTGTCTTTGAATAGATCAAAATATCGTCTATAAATACTATAACGAACTTATCCAAATATTCCTTAAAAATTCTGTTCATCAGGTCTATAAACGCTGCTGGGGCGTTGGTCAATCCAAAAGACATCACTAAAAACTCGTAATGCCCATACCTTGTTCTGAAAGCTGTCTTTGGTATATCTTCTGGTTTGATCTTTAGTTGATGATATCCCGATCTTAAATCGATTTTGAAGAAATACTTGGCTCCCTTCAATTGGTCAAATAAATCATCAATTCTGGGTAACGGATACTTATTCTTGATCGTCAACTTGTTGAGCTCCCTATAGTCGATGCACAGTCTCATGCTTCCATCCTTCTTCTTGACAAATAATACCGGTGCACCCCACGGGGATACGCTGGGTCTAATTACTCCTTTCTCTAACAGCTCTTGCAATTGCTTTGCTAACTCTTTCATCTCAACGGGCGCCATTCTATACGGGGCCTTGGATACTGGTTCGGTTCCAGGTGCTAAGTCAATTGCAAATTCAATTTCTCTATCTGGAGGAAGTCCTGGTAACTCGTCGGGAAATACGTCTGGAAATTCATTTACAACTGGAATATCTTCAAGTTTTGCTGGCTCCTGACTTCTGTCGATCACATATGCTACGAAATGCTCACATCCTTGTCGTAGTAACTTCTTGGCTTGAATCATCGTTAAGAACTTCTTTACCTGCTTCTGTCCCTTGAACGTTACTATTCTTTCGTCTGGCATTTTCACCATTACTTTCTTATTTCGACAATCTATCTGAGCATCATGCTTAGATAACCAATCCATTCCTAATATAACGTCAAATTCTCCTAACTTAAACGGTATCAAATCTACACAAAACTTACTACGAGAAATCTCAATCTCACAATTCCCATAAACTTGGTTAACAGTTACACGTTCTTAATTTGCTAATTCCACAGTCATTATTTCATTTAAATACCCAACTGGACAATTTAACTTACTAACAAAATCTTGTGAAACAAACGATCGAGTTGCTCCCGAATCTATTAACACTTTGGCACATAAAGAGTTCACATTAAGCGTACCTGCCACGACATCCGTATCCTGGATCGCATCCTTCACCGACATGTCAAAAACTCCAGCCCTCGGAGTCTCATTCACTGTTGGGGTAGATCCCATAATCCTTAATGCATTACTGACTGGGGCTGGTGTCTTGCAATCCCTGGCCATATGTCCTGGCTTCCCACATTTAAAGCATGTAAATCCAATGACTGGAACTTTCACTGCTGGATTCCGGATAGGCTGATCCTTATTTACTGGCTCTCTTGCTGGCTGATTTCGGCACTCCCTCGAGTAGTGCCCTTTCTGGTTGCATTTAAAACATACCACATTCAAGTTGTTACAAACTCCTCCATGCTTCTTTCCACATACTTGACAATCTGGAAAAGTTAATCTCAACTGATTCGGCTGATTCACATTAGCTGAACGATTGCCCTGGCCTTCGTCTCCTACATTTTGTCTCCTGAAATTAAAATTTCTCCCTGGCTGAAACTTGCCCTTCTTAAAATTTGGAAACTTCCCTGTTTGTGACTGACCCTCACTTCCCTCAACTTTCCTTTTCTTGCTTTCCTTTTCTTTCTGGAATATCTCACTCTCTGTCTCTGCGATCATAGCTTTCTGTACAACCCCGGCATAGGTATCCAATTCAAAAATAGCTACCTTCCATCTGATCCATGGCTTCAAGCCTTGCTGGAATCTCTTAGCTTTCTTTCTATCAGTATCAACATACGACGGCACATACCTTGACAATTCCTCAAACTTCCCCTCATAATCTGTTACCGACATGTTCCCTTGCTTTAATTCTAAAAACTTCAGCTCCATTTGATCCTGAACAAACTGAGGAAAATACTTTTCTAAAAACAATTCCTTAAACCTTTCCCAAGTAATAACATCTGTGCTTTCCAATGTTTTCACATTTCCCACCAATAGGTGGCCTCATTCTTCAGATAGTAACTTGCAAATTCAACCTTCTGCTCCTCTTTCACTTTTACCAAGGCAAAAGCCTTCTCTATTTCCTTTAACCACACATTTGCTTCAATTGGCTCTAAGGAACCCTTGAATTCTGGTGGGTTTACTGCCTGAAAAGTTTTGAAAGTTACCTGGGGATTGGTCTATCTCTGCTGTTGTTGTGCCAGGTGAACTGTTTGTTGGGCCAAGATTTGAAGAATCTGGGCTATTGCTGGGTCCATGGGTCCTGGGTTCACATTCTGGTTTATATCATTTTGGTTGTTATTGTTGTTGTTGTTGGTTTCTTCATTCTGGGTGTTGGTGCGGATATTTCTTCTGGGAGGCATTTTCTGTAAAGAATCAATCAATTTATTTAGCTTTTGAATCAAATCTTTGTATAAAAGAAAAGTTTTGTGAAATAGAAATATCTCTTTTTGAAAACAGTTGTAACTAAGTAAATTGCATGCTTCTTTACAGAATATAAATAGTTATGGAAAACAGGGTACATGGTATCATAGGATATACTGGTGCAATAAATAAGGTAAAGTAAAACAGGTGTAAGAAAATAAATGACAGTGTTGGAAAGGAAAAGGTACTGATATATAGATCAAAAGTTTTAGGTAATACAAGCGTAAAGACGCTTCGAAAGTAAAAGCAAAAAGGGTACAACAACCTACTCACTAGTCAGCATCGCTAGTCTATAAATACAACTCAAAAGTCTTCTGATACACACTACACACTACTGTTCATACTACATAACCATAACAACACTGCTCAGCATCCCCATCTCAAAATCTCTAACTCATGGCAAATCTGGACCTCCTATCTCCTCAAGCTCCTCTAGAACCCACTTAGCCCACTCCACTAGGAAATCAGGGGTGATGTCCTCATGTGTAGCCTCAGCAATCCTTACAGCAGCTGCTCTATGAAATGCCTGGAGTCTCTCCCTAAGTCGCCTCTCACCACTCCCCATCTCTCTGGTACGCATGATATGCAATAACTCCTGGATCTGACCCTGTAGGAATCGCTGCTCCATAAGGCAAGCCTCAAACTGATGATATGGGATAGGATAGGAAGAGAACTGGAAAGGTACTCCTGTGACTGAATGACTAGTAAAGCCTGAATCAGCAGGTGGGGGTCCTCTAACAGGTGGCCTCATGCCTGGAGGTGGAATAGCCTGCAATGGTACGGGCTGCAACACCGGTGGAGGTAGAATAGCCAATGCTGGTAGAATCACAGGACGTGGATCCGATGCTGGTGCTCCAACTGAAGGCTCTGAGTGATCAGCTGATACGGGAATAAAAGAGTCGGTCATCTCTGCTAACTGAAATTATATCGTAATATAAGAATCTCGTACCACGACGCAAACTATACTAATATCGGTTATACCATAACACTCAACCTCTCGACGTTCTATCATCCTATACCTTACTTCTAATCCTATCCCTCTACCCATTCCCGTCAACCTAGGCTTGTGTCAGTGACTTATAACCTGTAGCTCTGATACCAAACCTGTGGCGCCCTCCAAACCCGGGTCAGAAGTTTGGGGTCCACACACACACCTTAATTATAACCTGCTTATAACAATAATAAAGATAATAATAATATATGCAGTGACCCTACTTACCAACCACCATGGACCGCAACAGGTTAAAGTATGCACACAAGCCAAACACACTAATATATTACAAACCATTCAAATCCCAACTATTCAAACTCAAACTGAGTATTAAACATTATTACAAACTTTTACAAATTTAACTTATCCCAAAAGAAGCCTACTAGCTCAGCTTTCTCAACCTGAACCCCTAGCTCTCGCGTTGGACTGGGGATCCTCTTTACCAACTGGTTCCTTTTTAACTGGAAAGAATATAAACAACATCGCACAAATGAGCTAACTAGCTCAGCAAGTCACAATGACAAAACTGATAATAATGATCATCAGGTGAATATGATTATGATATCAAGTGAACAATGGATTATGATTTAGAATTGGATATTATACTTTTAATTTAAAAACCAAGGTTAGGCTGCTGATCAGTCACGCAGTAACCTCGAGCAAGGCACACATCATTGCTCTAATTACTGGATCCAAGGCACACATTGGCCTAACTTGACCATTATATGGTCTGACCACGAATCTGGTCCAAAATTTTATAAAAATAATCCAATTCTAACATAATAACAGAATATGCAATAATAAGCAATAACCGAAATCATTAACAATAATAAATGTTTAACAATGAAAGGGTTTCAATCCTTGTAAGGATCAATAAGGCAATTTAAAAGCTTGGATGCTGGGTAATGAAAGAATTGGATAACAAAGGAATCAACGTTTCAAGGTTTCAAGGATTTGGTCTTTCAAAGTATAAGGTACCATGGGTTGAGTATATAATAGTTCATTTTAGTGTCTGGTATTTAGTTTGTATGTATTTGTGGAGTGGTATCGTAGATTTGTGGTTCTTGTTTGGGTATACAATAATCAATGGATTAGAAAGAATATGATTCATGGCTCAAGAACAATAACTCAAATCAGGATTTAGGTTTCTGTGCTTCAAAGCACTTGCAATATCACAGGATTATCAAGTACTACAATATCTCGAGAAAGTTTAGAACACTTGCCTGATATTAGGTTACTACACTGCACTCACTTCCAATCACAACCGTTTTACTCCTCAACTACCTGTTTCCCTTTCCTACGTCTTGCCTCTTCTGCTCACATATCATAAGTATCTATCAATAATTTACTCATGGAATTCTATTCAACACATACTTCTATCTACCCTTCGTTTTACCCAAATCCGATTAACGGATTGAAAGTTAGGCAATAATCAAGTAAACACCGAATATATAGACCGATAGTCAATTAACAAGTCACATATAGCACATAATACATCACGTAATCAATGATATATTATTTATAAAGAAGTCACGGGTCATAAATAGGCTTTCTGGTATTTAAAATGATTTTTAAAACATTTTTCGGAATTAAAACGGGTCGTTGGATCAATTTCGGGTTAATAAACAGGGTTCGGTTGGCCCATTCTGGCTCCGAAATAATTTTAGAATAATTATCGAGCCTTGGAAATAATTTAAAATAATATTTTAAAGCTCGAAACTATTTTTCAGAATTTTTAAATCATTTTTAAATAATTAAATCTAATTCAATAATTAATTAAAATCAATTAATAATTAATTAAATCAATTAATCAATTAATTTTTGAATTAAATGACCAATTAATCAATTATAAAGTAACTGAAATTAATTAACTATTTAATTTAGATTTATTTGTGAATTAAAAATAATTTTCGGAATTAAAATAATAATTTTTAGAATTTTCAGAATTTAAAAATGAATTTTTATAATAAAAATAAATAGGAAATATGATTTTTAAACATTTTATAAACAGGAATCCTAAATTTGCAAAGTCTGGAAACTTCAGGGACCTAACTGCATCGTTTTCAAAAGTTGGGGTACTAAATTGTAATTTTTACACCCCGTCGCCGGAAAACACAGAGGTGGTCGGAGAACACGTTCCCGGCGTCCTCACTCCACCAACACCTCCAGATCATATCTACACAACACCAGGAATACAACCATGCAATCAAAACAGCCCAACAATCCTTGAGTTGGCCGTGAGTTGGCCGTGAAGTTTTGCAGTTTCCGACGAACATCGGAAAACTTCAAAATACAACTTCCTTCTCTACAGACCTCGTTGGTTCATGAAACTTATACGACTAGATTGCAAATTTCACAGAGAACACAACCCACTATAACACAACATCAATCTATCACAGAATAAGAAACCCCCAAATTTCAATTAAGAACATTCATACGGGTTATAAACCCTAATTTTAAAATTCGAAAATCAAACTCAAATTTGAACATGTTATTGAACTCCAAATCAGACGTATGACATATGAAAATCATCAGGAAAACAAGCTCTACAACATGCAATCATCAAATCATACAAACAATCATCCGAACAAAAATTCATATTTTTAATAAAATAAATTCGAAAATAAATAAATTTTTAGAAAAATAACCTTGATTTCTGCAGTGAAACAAAGCTCAGAATCTGATAGAACACTTCAAATCCTTCGTTTTGGTTACTCAAGCTTTGAAAACAGAGATCGGTAACGCCTTCGTTTTGCTGTTTGATTCTTAGAACAGTTTTAGGAAATTAGGGTTTTTCTCTGAAAATTATATAATTAACTATCTGCAAATGATTTTTATACGAAATAAAATACGGTAAAAGGCTATTTATAATTACGGAAAATTTGTATCCCGTTGGATCATTCCGGATATAAAACGGTACGTTTATTTATAAAAACTGATCCAAACGGTATCGGTTTTCGGGATAATTATCCAAATCAGTACAATTTGTACTGCGGTCTTGGTCTCAGCGCCTGGTTACACGTATTACGAAGTGATAATTGGGATAGTTTAATAAAAATCTCCCGTTTATCGAAAATACGGGTTTTATTGATTTACCGAAACGAATATTGTATCGAAAATGTTGCGCCGGGACCCGCGCAGGACAAACTGTAAGCCGGATCGAAAAAGTCGAAACATGGAATATGTTCGGAATATTACAATTAGGTTAGGATGGAGTTCTCGAAAGAGTTTCGGGTTCCAAAAACGTAACAACGGTTGACGTCAGTTGGTTCCCGTTTTTATAAAATAGATTTTAATTACCCGGAAAAAGATTTTAGAAATTTCATACGATTCTTATAAATCCGTAAACCAACATAAAAATAATTAGGAAGATATGACAATTATCTATATTTTATTTTGGACATATAAAAATTAAAATACTCAATTAATATTATTTTTGAATATTCAAGTACAGATAACACTTAACAATTAGCTCACAGAATAGATACTGAACACACATAATAATTATATAATAGCAAAAATAATTACACGATATATCCCGGATATTACAGTATAGGGACCCAAAGGTGAAAACATTTTCTAAAACCGGGAGTCGAGGATCCCGAGTAGATTATATATATATATATATTTATATATATATGGTTATAGTTTTCAAAACTATTAATCGAATAAGGTTTATTCGATAACTTTATATTATTTAATGAATATTATTTCGAATATTCCTTCGAGGGCTTATGACTCGGCTTATTTTATTTATTGAATATTATTTCGAATATTCATTCGAGGGCTTATGACTCAGCTTATTTATTTATTGAATATTATTTGAATATTCATTTGAGGATCTATCACTCCGATTATTTGCTGAGATATATTCTTTATTTTATTAAAGAATAAGGTGTCGATAATCAAACTTATCTTTGATGATTCAAATAAAGATAGTACTTTCGTATAAGTATATCTTTGGTTATTTAATACTCATTTCAAGTATAAGTTTTACAACATCTACTTCAATTATTTTTATAAAGATTATTCTTTATGGGAATATTATTTAAATAATAATATTCAGATATTTTCTAATATATTGGGACTGATTTATTTTGTTAAATCAGCATCACTCCAAACATTCTTAAAAATGTTTTGCGAGTCTTCAAAATGATTTTTAAAAGTTAGAGCGGATCCCAAAACTCATTTTTATATTTAAGATCCTCATTTCGAAGGGGATTTAAATACTCGCTCAAAACCTGAGGGATCCGGCTCTGTGGTGTGTTTTATATTCGCAACAAGGTTGCTGTCTTAATAAAAGAATTTTGATTACTTACCCAACACTCGGGAAGTAAAATTCTTGGAACAAGTTAATCCATTAACAGGCATCGCCTGGGAAATATCGGTGAGTTTTCCTTTCCAACTAGATACGACTTCTTGGTGGAGCCGTATCAACAAGTTTCTACTTGGGGAAAGGGGGGACGAGCTTTACGTTTCAGAGTCGTGGATTTCATCTGAACTAGGAGTGGCGTAAGTGGTCGAGTGGCGCCGGCCCAGCCTTATTATATTGGCCCAAAATGGCCTGGAAGTTCCGCTAAGATGGTCCATTCCTTAGGAGTCCAGTGTTCGATTGACAAGTAAATCCGACAGGTTCTCCTCTACATGTAGAAAATGGTGGGGTTGTACTACTATGACTGATCATCGTAAGTGGTCTTCCTGGCGCGGCAAACTCCCGTAATGAGTTCATCATCCAATTGGATATTTCTGCAACACTACCCAGAGCACTTCGATAGAAAGGCTACGGTTGGGCGATTGTTGAGTGTTGGCAGGGTCAAGTTTTCAAAATGATGTGTGCATCAAATGAAGTATCTCATAACTTCATTTTATTTTGATGATATTTTAAAGATTGATTCTATACAAGTTTTGTCTTATAGCTTAATCTATGGGATGAACTATTTATACATTGAACGGTAGTAGTTCAAGTAGTATTCGGAAAAGATATAAGTATATTGGAGTATCTTGTAACTTCATCTTTTAAACTTATATCTAGTAAATGATTAT
The DNA here is from genome assembly GCF_009905375.1 of Apium graveolens. NCBI lineage: Eukaryota > Viridiplantae > Streptophyta > Magnoliopsida > Apiales > Apiaceae > Apium > Apium graveolens. Next base: position 152,927,687 of record NC_133647.1, on the reverse strand, counting down.
CTTGTGCATGTCAAAGATTTTCAGAAAAACGTTGAGACAAGGTTAGACATATGAGATCACCTTGCAACGATATTTTTATACAGTTATAAACTGGAACTCTGTGTATATTATACATGTCAGAGGACTTCAAAGATTGTGAAAAGTATATATGTACATATACTGAATATTTTGCGACTTCATCGCATTAAGAGATCAAACTTGGTTCATTTCTTTTGACCAAGACTTTCATGAGTACTATGAGAAGGCTCATTTATTGTTAATCATTATACATATTATTTTGGTGGGCTTGCTGCTCACCCTTGCTTTCTTCTTTCATCACACAACATCAGATAGACAAGATGAACAGGATCAAGCTCCCAATTCGCGAGCGGATAGGAAACGTTCCGCAGTTTCCTATAGGCGTTGATGCCATTGTAGCTGAGGTAGGATCTACCAATAGGCTAGGCTTTCAACTTTTGATGTATCAGACTTATGTATATTTATGAATTGTAATAATGGCAAGGAAAATGTAAATTTATTCAGAAACCCTTTTAAGGTGTAATGACAAATAATTGTGGATTAAAATGACTCGTGTTATTTTTGGATATTCATCTCTGAGACTATAACTTGTGGTGTGTGTGTTTATTGTGGGGTCACAGTACGGAGTAGTTGATTGTTTATTAAGATTGGGTGTTATTAAGGGAAATGGAACTCGTGACAACCCGGATCCCCGACCCCGGATTTGGGGGTGTTACAGAAATGGTATCAGAGCTAAGCGTTATAAACCTCAGAGATGATATGACGTTAAAATAATAAGTTCACTAAGATAATAAGAACTCTTGCCAAGTTCATAGTCGGACTACCTAACGTAGTACTGACAGTTAAAACCCTTATGAGAACCCTTATAAATATCGTGATAGAAGCGAAGTTCGTTATCGTATATGGTAGCGGGACTCCGAACCCTGAGGTTGAGGAGCAACAACGCGATGATGTTTTATTAATTATTGGAGATCAGATTGTGGACCCGATAGAGCGTCCTAACGCAGGACCGGATGATGTTCATATTGAGGATGTAGCGGTTGAGGATGTTGTCCTAGAAGGGATTGTGGCTGAGGAGGATTCCGCGGAGGATCCTGACAAGAATGAATAAAGGACCACTGAGGAATTGATGACCATGGTTAGGGAAACTACCATAGGTAGGATTGGCCGGTCACTACCGGAGGTTCGTTCAAGTTTGTAAAGATAGTAGCCCCTTTGACGCGGCTTACTCGTAAGACTAAGAAGTTTGAATGGAAAGAGAAATACGAGAAAAGATTTTAACAACTGAAGCAAAGGTTGGTGGCGGCCAATATGTTGGCGTTGCCGGATAAAAAAGGAGATTTTGTGAATTATAGTGACGCTTCGCATAAGGAATTAGGGTGCTTCTTATACAGCACAGCAAGGTAATCGTGTACGCGTCAAGATAATTAAGGGAATATAAAATTCGATATCCCCACCTATGAGCTTGGGCTCATGGCAATAGTTTTGCCCTAAAGATTGAAGGCACTACTTGTATGGAGAGAAGTGCGAGAATTACCTAAGCCATAAGTGCTCTAGTACATTTTCACGCAGAAAAGAGCTCAACATGCGCCAAATGAGGTGGTTAGAGCTAATCAAGGATTACGATTATGAGATTCTTTATCATTCGGGGAAAGCCAATGTGGTGGCTGATGCCCTTAGTAAAAAGGAGAGACTCAAGATGATAATGTCTTTGAGAGATTTTATAAGAGATTTTGAGAAAATGGAAATAGAAGTGAAGGTAACCGGAGCCGGTACCGAAAAGCTGTTTGAGATTGCAATACAGACCGAATTATTGGAAAAGAGCATATTGTGCCAGAAAAAGGTGATGAATAAAGGCAGAGAGCCAACAAATAAATATGAGATTAATACCGAGAAAGATGATAAGGGAATAATGAGGTATTCCTATAGAATTTGGGTTCCGAATGTTCAAGAGCTTAAAGATGAAATCTTAGATGAAAGCTAGTTTGAGGAATAAGATTTAGAGCAAACCCTGAACGTGATAGTCAGGGAGGTCGCCATCAAGATAGAAGGAACCCATAACATAATGAAGTGGAAAATGAGGATTTTAACGTATAAGATAACCCCAAGTATGGGAGAAGGATGAAACATTTCATACTAAGGAAACATAAAGTCGAGTAAGGAAAGGAGACCCGAGACGGTACTCCTATACGGCAATTCATGGACCTGTCTAAAAAGGACTTAGACTATTATCCCCAACCACCACCCTGAGGAAACAATGCGGTGAGAAATTCTTTCAGGACCTTTAAGTCGCTAAGCCCTTAGAGTTCCAAGGAACAAGCTGACCCAGTCGAGGCAAGAGCCTGACTAAAGGAAATATAGGAATCATTTGAAATTCTAAATGATTGACGAATCACAAAAGACTATTTTTGTCACTTACCCTCCTAAGAGAGAGGCCACCCGCTGGTGAAAGGCCAAGGAAGGCATGGAGCAAGAGATTATAATAAACTGATTTAAGTTCAGTCAATTATTTTCAGGAAAGTACTTCCCAAGGTTATGGAGATAGTGTAAAAGCTTTGGATCCAGAACAAAGACAGACGAGTATGATGAATTATGAATCTAAGTTATAAAAGTTATCAAGATTCGTTCTGATGACAAGAATCCCAGAACGATGTGATGCTTGAAGTCAATGATTAGTGGGTTCATGAAATAATGATAAGAGAAAGGAAAATAAAAAGAAACTGAAGTGGAAAGGAATATAAAGGCAATAGAGTTTGAGGAATGATAAGGGAGTTGGGTATGAGGAAACCCTAAAGACTCGTAGCAATAGAAATAGAAAAGTATGTAATCGTCAGGATAAGGGTGATTCACCATGAGTTAAAGTTGATGATTGAAGGCATAAAAGATACATATATTTTATCCCCTGTAAGTTGGGAGGATTCGAGGAAACCTTGAGATAATTTGAAGGATAAATAATGAGACGCGGATAGACTGAGGAGACAAGGAAGTAAGAAATTAGGAAAATTGGATGAAGGAAGTGACCTTCAAGAATGTGAAGTGTAAGACCGGTGGCTTGATACCCAGAAAGGGAGACGCCAGGTATGAAAGATATCCCAACATTGAGATGACTGTTGAAATAAACAACAAAAGTAAATAAGGAATTATTAAGAAGAAGTTCCCGTTGAACACGACCAATATCTTCCAGAACATCCTTGTTATTGTTACCAAATTAGGCAAGAAAAGCGGATGACCATTGTTATCTTTTGGAGGCCATATGGATTGACCTCAATTTGAATAAGGATGCTATTATGAAATTAGGTATAGACTATCAAGGTGGGAATGATGAATAAGATAATCTATCAAGGATATATGACTTGATTTATCCATTGAAGGATGCAAGTACCTTTTTAAAGGTGGAATTAAGGATATAACTTCGATAACTTGAGATGAACCATAGGGGAATGCATGAAGGTTAGCATTTCACCCTTAATAGGGATAGTATGAGTTTTGACAGTATGAATTGGAAAAGATTAAGGTAATGATGACCTTTAAGTATCAGTGGAGAAAGTTTTTTAGAAACATATAGATAATGGTTCTAGTATTAGTAAAGGGTATTTTGATATGCCCTGTATCTAGGGAATACAGGAGGAACGAATCAAGGATAACCTTACAAGGAGAAAGGTAATATTCAAAATTCTCAAGAATAGAAATGTTGATAAAGGAGATATGACGTAATTATAATGATGCCAAGTGGGGCACGTGTTAAACCATGAGAAAGTATGGATTGAACCAGTAAAGGTCGAAACTGTTCAGGAAAATTAGGACCTAAGATAAAAGATGTTCTAAGTATGATTGAGAGTCATTCGTGACAGTGATTAACCTCTAAAGACCGAGGCAATAACTTATGGAAAAATGGTGATATTTTTTTTTTACTCATCAGATTTTAAGGAAAACATCTTCACATAAGCAGTGATTGAAATGAGGTAGAAAATTTATTTGGAAGTGGTTAAAATGACATTGATTGTAGGGAAATGTTACTATCAGGAAAGGCCAAAGAGGTGGCCGACACTTTAAAGGTAAGAGGATAATTATAGGCGCTTGTGCCAAAGGAATACAGTGATGATGGTTAAAGCTGTGAAGGTTGTATTATGGTTTGGAAGATTGACATTCCTTCTGATGACTATGCAATACCCAACCGTAATAGTAGTTGGTAAAGGTTTAATTCGTGTAATCGCCATGAGCGGGCTATCTATCTCAGAAGATACTATCTTGAGATAAGCCAGGACCATGTTTCAAAAAGGACTAGACGAACCTTTGAGTTAAGTCTTCTATTTAAGGCATATGATTAAGAATGGTATTAACCTGCTATCTTTGCTTTGATTGAAACTCTTCTGCAATTTTATCTGCTTCATGTCATGAATATACGCCAGGATCTGGAGTGTTCTTCATGAATCATGAATGGTGATTATGTTAACTCCTTAGAAGGATTCTATACGACATGTATGGACTCCGTATGGTTAGATATTAAGATTTCATGGAAAGTAAATGACGACAGTAGGTCAGTGGTGGACCATAGTAATGCAGCAATGATTCTGTGAGTAATGAGCTGATTACAACCGTGAGAGTTGTATTGGAATGGATGTTGAGGTTGTGTACCACTAATCGGGTCGTGGTAGTGTATAAGTTATCATTGATAGACTAATTAAGTAGAGTATCTACCTATTGAATATTTATTCCCTCTTATCAATAGAGAGTCATATTACTATACGAGGAAGGTTGTGGTGCAAGCACAGAATTCTAGTATCGATGATGTATAAAATGAGATTCCAGATTCGATTTTCGATGTCGAGGGAGTTTCAAAGGTGATTGAGTATAAGCTCGAGGAATAGCATGGGTCCATAGAATGATGGACGGAATAACAAAAATATTTAGGCATATGAAATACGATGCTATAATACTTGATGTTGATATAAATACATATATGTTTTGTTCTCCTATGACAAACCTCTATAGTTCAGAGGTAGGTTCCAAGCCAGATATTTTGTGGCAGTATATTTTTTTTATATATACAATTCTCTTCAATTCGTTCTTTTCTCTCATTTTCATTTCATGTAAGTTGAGAAGAACAACCCTTCCAGAAGGGGAGGTATTGCTGAATGACTATCTATCTGTGTGATAGAAGCCTAGTAGGATACCACATGTTGTTTAATTGCTTGTCAAGTACTAAAGGCTGGCCACCTTTTGTACTAACTATGTGATATAACAAGTGTTCATGATCATAGTGATCTCTCAATAAATTCTTTTACTTCTATATGAAGGATTAAGCTTTCGAAGATAGAAGCAACTGAAAAAGGAGTAGTAAAGTTGTGGTGGTATTCGGAATGGAAACACATTCGTGATACTAAGGTTGACGAGGTTATTAAAAGGTTATAGAACGCTAACGAGCAAAAGTATAACCAGTATAATATTAGGAACGGAAGGTAGTAGCGATTACGAACTGGAAAAGAATGGGTATTGAGAAGCAAAAGCTCTAATGCTAAAAGCTATAATGAGAGTCTGTGCAATAGACTTGAAAGAAATTGGAATGATCACTTAACACGGATTGAGTTTTCTTACGACAATAGATCATATGTCATTATCGAGTTGTCGCCTTATGAGATCCTTGAGGGAAGACAATGTCGATCTCCCTTATGTTAGGATGAAGTTGTAGAGCGCAAGATGCTCGGACCCGCAGTAGTCCAAAGGACCAAGGATATAATAGATCTAATCAGAGGACGGCTGGTAGTAACCCAAGATGGACATAAGAAGTATATTGATTTGACACGAAAGGACAAGGAATAGGAAGTAGGGGACCTAGTGCTGTTATAGGTTTTCCCTTGGAAAAGATGGATGAGGTTCGGAAAGAAAGGAAAGCTAGGCCCACGAATTGTTGGACCCTTGAATATATTAAGACGTATTGGGAAGTTAGCATATGAGCTAGCCCTACCCCCGAACATGTAGCAAGTTCATAACGTGTTCCACGTATCAATGTTAAGGAAGTGTAATTCGGATGCCAGATAAATAAGGGCATATGAGCGCATACACATGCAACCCGACGTAACCTATATGGAGCAACCAGGAAGGGTTATAGAGTAAAAAGGAACAAGTGCTTAGGAGAAGGGTTATCAAACTAGGCAGAGTTTGGTGGTAGGACCACAATGTGGGAAAATTTACTCGAGAGTTAGAAAGTGTAATGCTAAGAAAGTATCCCTATTCATTTTCTATCTGATTCCGGGACGGAATCCTTTTAAGAAGGGGAGACTGTAATAACCCCAATTTTTGGAATTTTTGAAACCCTTATGAATAGTGATTTTGCTGATTATGCTGAATAAGAAAACTTTTCATACCACACTATGTAAGGGCTCTTTTATTGATCTTCTGGGATATTATTAGTACTCTATATGATAAATAAGTGTATGTAAAGATCGTCAGAATCCAAATTCGAATACTTTGATTTTTCCCGAAAATCTACCAGATACAGAAAGAATTGAGTATAAGGTAACAGAATAAAAAGGATTTAAATTCAAGGATTATAAGAGAGGATCATGAAAGGAATATAATGTATTGAGAAAGGTTAAAGAAACTTAAGTAATAAGATCCCGGGTATGATCCCTCAAACGATAAACAAAAATGAAAGTTAAGCGAACTGTATAACAGATCAGCGGTCATTAGGCAAGCAATTAGGAGTTAATCAAGGAGGTTAGGGATGATGATATCATCAAACCAACAAGGTGTGAACAAGTGGAAGCATTATGACATGTGCAAGATGACATAAGCATGACAAGGGGTTTTGTTTTGTTGGTTGATTTTGGGCCATGTAAAATTTACCATGGTAAAAAGCTAAAACATTTTCCAAGGCAAAAAGGAGAAGAAACCAAGCAAATATCATAAAACACAAAAATTAGAAGTTGACTTTTGCTTCCAAGAGCAAAAGCTCTCGGCCAAAACAAACCCAGCAACTTTAAACTGCCATATCTCCTTTAATGCTCACTCAAATGTTGTGTTCTATAGCTCGTTGGAAAGGTATTGAGATGGTCTACAACTCTTGTTCACAAGTCTCGTCCAAATAAGCATGGTAAGACCCTCATTTTTACAGTTCTTTCAATCAGACTTTTAGAAACTTTAAAGCCTAACTTTGTGTTCTTGATATCTTTGGAAAGATCAAGCTTGTAGGAGGCTCCATAAGGCTTCCTAGTAACTTTCCACCCTCCAAGAAAGGTATAAATCTTCACACCCTTTAGTAATAAGTTTGAATGTTGAAGTTTGGAGATGGTTTGGATGGATGAGTAGTAATTTGAATGATAAGCATGATTCAAGATTAATTGTTAAGTAGTTTAGTTGAATTTGGAGATGTTATAATATATGATTGGATTGAGATCCTTGAGCTTATTATGACTGAAATCAGTAGAATTGATGTATATCTTGATTTGTTGATTAGTAGTTGGATTGATATGATTTGGAATGGTAAAAATTTGGGAAATCGCGTAAACATAGCCGTCGTAATGTCCGATTTACTTTAGACTATTTTTGCTCTTAACATCAGGACCCGAGAACTCCCTGTTAGGTTTTGACCATTGTCATGATTAGATATTTCATGTTACGAGCTTCGTTTTGATATGTGGTTCGTTTGAATCCGATGTACGGTTTAGGAAAAACGACCGTTTTAAGTAACGGCGTTTCGCGACCGAACCATTACCCCTCGCCTTACTTTGAAACCTTGGTTAAGGACTTTAAATGACTATTTAGGGTATGAAACATTTATTTAAAGTGGATTAGGCAGTTGTTAAGGTACTCGCGAAAGAATCGCTTTAAAATTCTTAATGGTTAATTTATTAAAAATGGTGGAGCCGAGGGCACTCGAGGGACTTAAGTAAATCGTTAAGCGCGAAAGCGAACGTTAGGACTCTAAATGGTTAAAGTCTAGTTTCTTAAGCGACCGGGGTTTAATTCCGACTTATGTTGTTGTTCATAGGTTATTGGACCCACTCTAAGCTTAAGTCTATCCGGGAGCACTCATGCAAGTTTTCTATCCGTTATACTGTTGTTGTGATGTATACACTTGTATATGCATTATCTTGTGATAGATGCATGATGGTTAAATTAGCAAATTCTTGCGATATATTGTAGCATGTGATATGGTACGTATGCATGCCTGTTTCGTATTCTTGCCATATATATCTGTTGGTTCAGTTGATAATACCTATGCTAGAGAATAGCGGTAATTTGCATATACCCTTAATATAGGGACCCAAAGGTGAAAACATTTTTTAAAACCGGGAGTCGAGGATCCCGAGTAGATTTTATATATATATATATTTATATATATATGGTTATAGTTTTCAAAACTATTAATCGAATAAGGTTTATTCGATAACTTTATATTATTTAATGAATATTATTTCGAATATTTCTTCGAGGGCTTATGACTCGGCTTATTTTATTTATTGAATATTATTTCGAATATTCATTCGAGGGCTTATGACTCAGCTTATTTATTTATTGAATATTATTTGAATATTCATTTGAGGATCTATGACTCCGATTATTTGCTGAGATATATTCTTTATTTTATTAAAGAATAAGGTGTCGATAATCAAACTTATCTTTGATGATTCAAATAAAGATAGTACTTTCGTATAAGTATATCTTTGATTATTTAATACTCATTTCAAGTATAAGTTTTACAACATCTACTTCAATTATTTTTATAAAGATTATTCTTTATGGGAATATTATTTAAATAATAATATTCAGATATTTTCTAATATATTGAGACTGATTTATTTTGTTAAATCAGCATCACTCCAAACATTCATAAAAATGTTTTGCGAGTCTTCAAAATGATTTTTAAAAGTTAGAGCGGATCCCAAAACTCATTTTTATATTCAAGATCCTCCTTTCGAAGGGGATTTAAATACTCGCTCAAAACCTGAGGGATCCGGCTCTGTGGTGTGTTTTATATTCGCAACAAGGTTGCTGTCTTGATAAAAGAATTTTGATTACTTACCCAACACTCGGGAAGTAAAATTCTTGGAACAAGTTAATCCATTAACTGGCATCGCCTGGGAAATATCGGTGAGTTTTCCTTTCCAACTAGATACGACTTCTTGGTGGAGCCGTATCAACAAGTTTCTACTTGGGGAAAGGGGGGACGAGCTTTACGTTTCAGAGTTATGGATTTCATCTGAACTAGGAGTGGCGTAAGTGGTCGAGTGGCGCCGGCCCAGCCTTATTATATTGGCCCAAAATGGCCTGGAAGTTCCGCTAAGACGGTCCATTCCTTAGGAGTCCAGTGTTCGGTTGACAAGTAAATCCGACAGGTTCTCCTCTACATGTAGAAAATGGTGGGGTTGTACTACTACGACTGATCATCGTAAGTGGTCTTCCTGGCGCGGCAAACTCCCGTAATGAGTTCATCATCCAATTGGATATTTCTGCAACACTACCCAGAGCACTTCGATAGAAAGGCTACGGTTGGGCGATTGTTGAGTGTTGGCAGGGTCAAGTTTTCAAAATGATGTGTGCATCAAATGAAGTATCTCATAACTTCATTTTATTTTGATGATATTTTAAAGATTGATTCTATACAAGTTTTGTCTTATAGCTTAATCTATGGGATGAACTATTTATACATTGAACGGTAGTAGTTCAAGTAGTATTCGGAAAAGATATAAGTATATTGGAGTATCTTGTAACTTCATCTTTTAAACTTATATCTAGTAAATGATTATCTTGTGCATGTCAAAGATTTTCAGAAAAACGTTGAGACAAGGTTAGACATATGAGATCACCTTGCAACGATATTTTTATACAGTTATAAACTGGAACTCTGTGTATATTATACATGTCAGAGGACTTCAAAGATTGTGAAAAGTATATATGTACATATACTGAATATTTTGCGACTTCATCGCATTAAGAGATCAAACTTGGTTCATTTCTTTTGACCAAGACTTTCATGAGTACTATGAGAAGGCTCATTTATTGTTAATCATTATACATATTATTTTGGTGGGCTTGCTGCTCACCCTTGCTTTCTTCTTTCATCACACAACATCAGATAGACAAGATGAACAGGATCAAGCTCCCAATTCGCGAGCGGATAGGAAACGTTCCGCAGTTTCCTATAGGCGTTGATGCCATTGTAGCTGAGGTAGGATCTACCAATAGGCTAGGCTTTCAACTTTTGATGTATCAGACTTATGTATATTTATGAATTGTAATAATGGCAAGGAAAATGTAAATTTATTCAGAAACCCTTTTAAGGTGTAATGACAAATAATTGTGGATTAAAATGACTCGTGTTATTTTTGGATATTCATCTCTGAGACTATAACTTGTGGTGTGTGTGTTTATTGTGGGGTCACAGTACGGAGTAGTTGATTGTTTATTAAGATTGGGTGTTATTAAGGGAAATGGAACTCGTGACAACCCGGATCCCCGACCCCGGATTTGGGGGTGTTACAAATATTGTTGCCTTCCGGGAGCATATACCCGATTAGTAGTAGAACATCAGAGAAGCATGAATCAGACATACCACGCTTCACTTTCAAATTGTACAACTTAACCAAAGCTTTTAACTTAATGTAACTCTTACATCCGGGATAAAATGGCTGATGTTCACCTTTAACATGGTTGATAAAAACTGAAGAATCAGAAGAAATATCATCTTCATCGTCCTCAGGTATATCCATTCCCGTGGAAAATTGATTAATAGATTCTGAAGTACTGTCTGTTTCAGTCGGTACAGGACTTTCTACTAAATTTGACTCCTCGTGCCATATCCAACGTGTATAAGTTTGATCGATACTGTATTGAAAAAGATGAATTTTAACCATTTGAGCTTTCCATGATTTACTATGTGCGCACCTTGTGCATGGACAACTAATCTTTTCTTTGGTATACCCCTTTCCATATGCAAACAACAATAAATCTTTAACGCCTCTTTGAAACTCTTTCGTTCTTCTATCAGCTCGTAACCATGACCTATCCATCTTATACTAACAAGAAACCAAATTAATCAACAAGTATAAGGAAATTAGAATGACGGTAGAACATCAACAAGTATAAACATAATCCACGAAAGCCCTGTTTTGCTATCTCATGGAAAAAACTCGGTTTACTACACTCATTAACTAGCTAAAATATACCGAAGATATCTTTATTACAATAACAAAACAAGATGACATTTATCTCGTGGAACCATCGCGTAGCTCTGCTCTCCCATCACATAATAAAACAGCGGTATTTAAACCATTTACTCAAGAACAAAATTATGATAATATAGGTGCTACTTATTTTGTGATAGGTTTTGTAGAGGTGGCTGCTTAGCTTAGCCCACTGCCGTGCTTTTCTTTCAATTCGATCATAGGTTAGCATCCCACTTGTTTTTAACAGACCTCGTGCATAAAAAAATTGTAACAATGACTACTTTCGGTGAATTATAAAACATATATATTTCTGCAGGTACTACATGGCCAATGCAATTTTTGATTTTTGTATATTTATGGACTGTAAAAGACAACAAATAAACCAATCCTGGGGGTGCTTAAAATATGTTTATATTGTTTCCTGAATCACTCACTCACAGTCACTACAGAAATCAACTTGGTTTCCTCTAGAGGATAGCAATACAACTAAATTTTAATAACAATTAATCACCACATTACCACAAACCATTATATCCACATCACCATAAACCATTCAAAAAGAAACAAATTAAAGTTCTCCATTATCACCACAAACTAAATTAGGTGCAGAACCACTAAAACAAACTTATCAAAATGAACTTATAAAAATGAATTCATTAAACATTTACATAAAATGAAGTGTAGATGGTCGCCTTGATGAAACAATTAGCGGATGAAAAAGATGAAACAATTTGCCTTGATGAACAAATTAACAGAGTAACGGAAAATAAATTAACAGAGAAAAGATGAAAGAAAGAGAAGCACTGAGGAGAAAAAGAAGAAAGAAAGGGATAAGAGAAAGAAACCAACGACCTAATTGTTAGAGCCCAATAATTGTGTTCTTATCTGAACACAATTATTAAGGGTGTAAATATTAATGTCTGTCTTCGATTAATGTGTGTGATTATATTTAAATTAATAAATATTATTAATAAATTATATCGTCTTTCTATTTCTATTAGTAAAAAGTCACATAAGATATTTTTAAAAATTTCAAGAATTTGTTCTATTTAATAAAATCACTTTCCCTCGACATCTGTACGGTTGGATCGTCCAAAAAACATTTTAAAAAAATCATTCCGTTAATCTGCAATGTATCTCAGTTTAGGGGTTAGCACTTTCGCTTCATTTTCCTTATTAAGTCACGGAAGATTATTTTATAAAATTCCGAGAATTTTTTCTAGTAAGTAAAATCGTCTTCCCTCGACATCCGTATGGTTGGATCGTCCAAAAAATATTTAAAAAAATTTTTTCCGTTAATCTGCAACGTATCTCAGTTTAGGGGTTAGCACTTTCACTTCATTTTCCTTATAAAGTCATGGAAGATAATTTTTAAAAATTCTGAGAATTTTTTCTAGTCAATAAAATCGCCTTCCCTCGACATCCGTATGGTTGGATCTTCCAAAAAACATTTTAAATCGTTCCGTTAATCTGCAACGTATCTCTGTTTAGGGGTTAGCACTTTCGCTTCATTTTCCTTATTTTCGAGAATTTTTTCTAGTCAATAAAATCGCCTTCCCTCGACATCCGTACGGTTGGATCGTGCAAAAATCATTTTAAAAAAATCATTCTGTTAATCTGCAAAATATCTCAGTTTAAGGGTTAGCACTTTAGCTTCATTTTCCTTATAAAGTCACGGAAGATAATTTTTAAAAATTCCAAGAATTTTTTCTATTAAATAAAATCGCCTTCCCTCGACATCCGTACAGTTGGATCGTCCAAAAAACATTTTACAAAAATTGTTCCATTAATCTGCAATGTATCTCAGTTTAGGGGTTAACATTTTCGCTTCATTTTCCTTATAAAGTCACGAAAGATAATTTTTAAAAATTCTGAGAATTTTTTCTAGTCAATAAAATCTCCTTCCCCTCGACATCCGTACGATTGAATCATACAAAAAATATTTTAAAAAAATCGTTCGGTTAATCTGCAACGTATCTCAGTTTAGGGGTTAGCACTTTCGCTTCATTTTCCTTATAAAGTCACGAAAAATAATTTTTAAAAATTTCAAGAATTTTTTCTATTCAATAAAATCGCCTTCCCTTAATATCCGTATGGTTGGATCATCCAAAAAATATTTTAAACAAATTGTTCCGTTAATCTTCCATGTATCTCAGTTTAGGGGTTAGCATTTTCGCTTCATTTTCCTTATAAAGTCACGAAAGATAATTTTTAAAAATTCTGAGAATTTTTTCTAGTTAATAAAATCGACTTCACACGATATCTGCACACTATGTAGAATAAATAATAATAATATGTTTTAACGATATGGTACACCCTTGAATGAAAAAATTGAACAGATTATTCAATTTTTACGGGTAACCGTAGTCCTGAACCTGTTGAATTACACAACGGTTTCCGGACAAACCGTTGTAAGAAATAATATATGTGTTCACCTTAAAAAAAAGACAAATATTAGATAATACAAATAATCCTAGTCGTTAGATCTAAGCAACTCTAGCATATGGGTCGTTGCTTCGAAATGAAAATATTTTCACTTTCCCTCCCCTTTTATTTTATTCTCCCCCCATTTACTCTTTTAGTCTCCCGACAGTTTTACAAAATCAAACACCCAAACCCATTTCTCCCATTTCTTCACTCAGCTCTTATCTCACCGGCGATTTCACTCATCTCAAACCCATTTCTTCGGCTATTTCACTCAGCTCAAACTCATTTCAGCTCATCCATATTATCAAAACAACCCATTTCCGGTACATATTTTCAGCTCATATTTCTTTTATTGTTATGAACTTCATCCGTATTTGGGGGTTTTGGATTTTTACATGTCCAAAACCTCAATAGGCCCTTAATTTGTTTTAAAATAGTTCGATTGATTTGGAAACCTTGATATCAATTTTTAGGGTTTTATTATTTGGGGATATTTTTAAAATATTTTTTAAGCCCTTAATTTGTTTTAGCATGTGATGATGTTTGTTTTAGGCCCTTAATTTGTTTGTATTATGTGTTGACTTTGCATGCATTTGTGTTAGTAGATAGTTTTGATGTATTTGTGTTTGTTTGTTTGCATGTTTGTACACTGATATAGAGATAACAAGGCAGAGAAATTAGTAATGAGTATGGCTAAATATGAAAAAGATTACACAAAAAGAGAAAAATATGGATGAATTGGACTTTGAAGTCTGATTCCTCAACTGAAATGATGACATTAAGGTGTATTGCGTTAAGCTTAACAACAGAGTTTACGGAGTTGATTATGTGAAATGGAGTTGCTGAATGTTGGTTGATTATGTGAAATTTAGTTTGGTACCAGAAGTATGATAATATGTAGTGATTATATACTGATAATATGTTGAGTATGAAGTATGCTTTTCAGTTTTTGTACGTACTTGTCCATTATCAATAATTTTTATAGATACTTGGTGGTTAAGAGTTTTACAGACTCAAACTCTGTTTCTGGTTTTGCTAACAAGGTTATTGGAGCACTTCCTTTAGTTGGCCTTGTTGCTAGTATTTGCTAGGTAATGTTGTGATTGTTATGTGTTACCTATGACAAGGTATTAATAGTTTTTAGGCCATTATTTTATTTTATTCAAAGCATTTATATCAAGTTATACATCAATCTTTAATTAGATTGCATTATGTTTACGTCATTCATTCCGTGATTAATAAATATTAAGTGTACTGATACTTATTTGTTTGTTGTGTAGATTATGGCCAGTCCAAATAAAAAGGGAAAGTCGAAGATGAATGAGTCAAAAAAATACAGAGGCAAAGAAAACAGAGTCGAAGAGGACAGAGATTAAAAAGACCAGTCGATCATCACCCTATACAACTACCATGAATGTCATTAAGGCATTAAAAAAGACAAGGTCCTTAAACAACGAGACCCCCACTCCGTCGAGTTCTTCCCCATAATCTGTAAAGAGGAAGCCCATATCTGAAAACTTTCAAAAGGAGATTTCCAAGAAAAGAAAAAGAGAGAAAGCTGTTAGCACTAGTGACAACAGTCAAGGACTAAAGCTACTCAAGCGAGGCAGTGTGACGATGCACCGAATTCTAAGACACAAGATGTTTGGGATCAAGCTTACAATGTCTTTTAATGCAAAAGGAGGGCCATATGGTAAAGCGACGGGAGAGATGCAGTCATATATAGGAGTCCTGGCAAGAACTAAACCCCCAATATGGCATGATTCTTGGAAATATGTTCTTCAAGACACAAAGACAAAGATTTGAGACTGTGTGCTGGTAAAAAATTATAATGATCTAGTTCATTTACTTTCTTATTATCTTTACATTTAGTTACTTGCATTTTTTAACTATAATTGTGTTGCTTATGGATGTAGATGGCTTTCACTACACCTCAGTCAGCCAAGAAGATGGTTTTAAGATCCGGCTGTCAAAAATGGAGGGAGTTCAAATGCCAGCTGACAAAACATTATATTCTTCAATATCTGGATCAACCAAAATTGTTGGCATATCCTCCTGCAGACTATTATTTTATAGAGAAATCCCACTGGGACATATTTGTTATTAATCGCACGTCGAAGGAGTTTATGGTATGCTTCTAGTTACCTTTGTTCACATACAATTTGTAGTTTTACTAATAATATTATATAACCTCATCAGTGCTTTTTATGAAGAAAATTCGTGATGAACAAGTTCAAAGAAGGCTGCTGAGTTATATCCACATCGAATGTCTCGAAAAGGTTATGCTAACCTCGAGAATGAATGGGTTAGTGATAATAAAACAAGTTAAATTTTGGTTCCACGCTAATTTTCCTAACATGCTTATATTATTACTAATGTGATGTTCTATATGTTATGCAGTTTGAATCTCATCCAGAAGCAGAGGAGGTAGACCGATCAGATACCTGGCTCAAGGGAAGGAAGAATAAAGATGGAAATTTTATAAACGATGCAGTTGCGGAAAAAGGTAAGGAAATTGTAAGTTATTGATAGATATTTAATTCAATTAAATATCTTGACTAGGCCATTTTTTTAAAAATACTGCTTAAAAGTAACTACAATTATTTTAAAAAATCTTTAACATTGAATAATGAAAATATGTGACTAATTAAAAATTCAATTAATAAATAAAGAAGATCTATTTCAACGTTTAAAACTATCTCCTTGTACAAAAAATAAAAGTCAAGTAAAAACCGAAATTAGAAAATTTAAAAATTCGAACATATTTATTTTATTTGGCAATTAGGCTAATTAGCAATATGAACACTTGAGTATTATTATTACAACACAACCTTTGTACATTCTTGGACACTATCACATTATAGATGATTCATTGTAAGCATAGCCAAGCCTAGGGATCCCCATCTTATTTCATTACAAATCACCATTTTAAACTTCTCTTTCTTTCTGGTATGTCTCTTCTTCAATATTACCTTGTTTTATGGTTGTAAGTTATAAATATAAGATTGTAACGTACATAAACAAATTAGAATTTTTATATGGGAATTGCTAAGTTTAATAAAATGCTACTCTTAATTTTTTAGGAAAAGTTAAAGGAGGAGGTAAAGAAGGGAAAGTCGTAGTAGAAGGTGCTAACGATATTTTAACCATGGCCCTTGGTAAGCCTGAGCATGGAGGCAAAGTACGTGGTCAAGGAACCCACGTGAAGCAGTCGGTTTACTTTGATCTTCCAAGGCAAAAGAAAGCAAGAATAATGTATGAACATATAGAGGAGGGAGTTCAAAAGTTTATGGCAGTGGAGACTCCAAGGATAATCAAAGAGAGAGATGCATTTTGGGCGGCGGAAATTGAAAAGATTAGAGCAGAATTATCATTGACTAGGGGTGGATGTCATGATAGTCCAAAACCCACTTCGCTGCAAGCAAGCTGTCAGTCCAAGGGTGCGGTTGTTGGGGATGTTGGTGTCAATGATCTCAATACACCTGAAACTGCAAAAAAGATTTTTTCTACCGAAGAGGACAGAGTTGTTCACAAAGTTAAAATGATTGATACTTTATTTGTTGATTTTGGTGTGGATGATTACATGGTGGCTGGTCAGGATGATAAAAAGGTGGGTGGTGATCATGATAAGAAGGTGGATAGTGAGGATGATAAGAAGGTTGCTGTTGAGGATGATAATGATGTGTATGTCATTGAAAACAATGCATGTGAGAAAGTGAAAGTGGATGGTTCAGGTAGTTCTGACTGCAAATTGGCCATAGGATCATTGAGCAACATTGTTGCTTTTGCAAAGATGGATGAAGTCCCTGTTCTTGATAGACGTGAACGGACTATCCATGGAGTCAAACTTGGAGAAGCAAATGTAAGAGTGTCAATTACTCAAGTCATTCAAGGCAACGCAAAGATTCCCTTCCCCATTGGCGATGAAATTGTTTCTGTACAAGAAGCCATGGGAACTTTTATTGTGTGGCCAAAAGACCTCATAGCTGTGGGAAAAAATAGCCTTAACCAGGTTTTTTCTGCTCCAAAGGTTAGAGAGGTTTTTGCATTATGTTTAGTAGAAGTATGTGTTTATTTGTATCTTTATTTCTTACTCTTTTGACATGCATTTTTCAGAGAGCCAAGAAAGGTCTTGCAAAGAAAATAAAGAAGTCATGCAAGTTAATGATGAAGAAGTTGAACCAGAGCTTGTTGTGGACATGGGTCCAAATTATCCATCTCCATTGAATCGCTTGTGGACATGGGCAAAAGATTCGTTGAATGATGGCCAGACTATTTCTTTTCAGTTGAGAAAAGAAGCATTTGGCTTGACAAAAAAGCAGATCATGTTCTTATCTGACATACATGCAGTCTGCTCTAGAGGTGAAATGACAGGGTCTGTTATCTGCCTTTACATTCATTAAGTTTCCTTGTAAATAATTTTTTTTTTAATTTTTCGTGGATTGTCCTACAATTAAAATGTGAATCTTTACTCACTATTTCTTAATAATATATGTAGCTTTTTAAATGACTATATGAAAAAGAATAAGATGTCGAGCATGATAAGCTTCCTTGATCCAAGTACGATTGGTGCCACTGGATGCGGTAATGCAACGCAAAGGTCGCATGCACTGGCTACACGTTTTAAGGGTGCGAGCAAAGAGGAATACTTTCTCATGCCTTACAATGATGTGTGAGTATTACACTACTGCCTTACTAGTTTTTTTAGTATTAAAGATGATCATATGTCTTACCATTTTAAGTTAATTTTTTACGAGAATATAAGTTAGAATTTAAATGCTAGAGTTAGTTTTTGAGTTTAAACCTTGATAATATTTCTTTTAAATTGTAATTGAATGTTTTACGGTAATTTAGGTTATAAATTTTAATAGAAGGGTGAATATGCTTTCAAGTCACGTTTTCAGACAATTGCTAGAATTTGTAATATTAACTGCAGGTTTCATTTTTTAAGTTGATTGTTTACGATAATTTAAGATTTAACTTAAATAAAATGTTTGAATTTAAGATACTAGCTTAATGATAACATGCCTTACTAAAGTTGAATTTTAGATATTCAACTTAATAGTACATGTAGTATTTTAATTGAACATGAAATTTTGATATACAAATTTAAAGACAAGAGAATATTTATTATATCATATAAAAACCATTAATATCTCTTGCAATTTCTGAGTTGATTTTTTATGAAATTTTTAAATTTCATATTTTAATACAATTGTTAATTGCAAGTTATTGCAATTAGTGTCATAATTTGTGACTATTACTGCTTGTTTTTATTTTAGTAATAACGATATATTTTGTTAGGAACCAGTAGACGTTGACTGTGGTAAATTCGAATGCAGAGATAGTCTACTACATGGACCCTCTTAAATGTCGAATTGCAAATGGTGAATCGGTTGATGTTGTCGACAAGTAAGTCCCCTTCTAGTATTCAGTCTTCACTTGTAAAGCTTGTCACACCATACTTTATAGTGCTATGTGTATTTAATGATATATATATATATATATTATTTTCGTTATAGTGCCATTAAGTTGTACAAGGAGGATCTGAATAAGGTTGTCAAGAAGAAAATATTATGGGAGAACATGGCGGTACAGCTTCATTATTATCATGTTTCATTTATGCCGTATGTAATTGTAACTATAATTTTGTTACAATTTTCAGGGAGTTCCAGTGCAGACCGGGAACAAGGACTATGGGCTGTTTGTTATGCGATACATGAAAGAGATTGTTCATGATAACGAGCTTGACTTTGTTACTAAGGTGAGAACTTTAATTTCTTTGAATTTCTAACCAAATATGTATTTACTCTTGTACTGTAAAATATGCGACTTAACAAAAAAAAAGTCATGCTTTTTAGTGGATGCGTCGGTCAAAATTGGTTTATACCGCCGATGAAATCAACGAGATCCAGATTGATTTTGCAAAGTACTTTATGAAACTCCATGCCACTTAGGTTTTAGATCAGTTTATTTGCTTTTGAACTATTTGCTTTTGAACTATTCAGGGAAGTGCAACTTTAAGTTTATGTAGTTGGTGAATTATTATGTAAATTTGGATGTGGCTACTTGATGTTGGTTTGAATGCCTGAATATTTGGTTTTTTGAACTTCTAGTTTAAGTATGATGAATCTTGAACGTCATATAGTCTATGGTCGTTTTTATTTTAGTTGGTTTGGTTGCGTTGTTAATGGATTAAGAAATTACTAATTTGTGGTTTGGCTTGTTTATAGATTTGTTTTATTTCTCGTCAGGTGGATTTGTGAATTGATTGAATTTAGTTTTAGGTTTGTGCAGGTGGTGTGTATCAAATATTAATTAAATTTTTAAAAAATTTACAGTTTCACAGATAATGGTCTTTAAAAGCAAAAAGAACCATTGTACCATACTGATTCAGACAACAAGTCACCTAAAATATAGCAAAAAGAACCATTGCATGATATTATGTAATCAAATGGGTACATAATTAAAACCATTGTGTCAATAACATTCCAATAACTGATGGAAGTGAAATACTGTTGTTTGAAAACCAAAATCACAATGTTACTCCAACACACATAATTGTCTGAAGAGCTTTAAGATACACTGAACAACAATTAGATATTAAAACCATTGTCTAAACAAACTAGAAAAAAGTTTTCATTTCAAAACAGTTGTTGTTAAGTTTTGAGACAATAGGTAATTATAATTACCATTATCTGAAACAGATATACAGTTTGGAAATATTTGAAACAACTCAAGACAAATTCCCCGTTGTCTATACCTCTGGAAACTGTTGTGTTATATTTCTTTCAAAAATGGTTCCCATATTCTAGTGTTGCCTCTTCTACATTCTGACAAGTATTCATATTTTTATGTGCTAACTTATTCTAACAATGGTTTAAAAAGCGTTGTTTGATATACTATCAAACGAGTGCTGGATAGTCAACGGGAAATTCTGAGGTCAGACAACGGTGAAAACTGTTGTGGGATAGCAAAATCCTTGTAGTGTTTAACTAAAAACACAACTTGAAGCTTGTTTGTGCTACTATACTCTCGTCACCACAAATCAAGCCATATTCCTCCTTTCTATCCTCGGCGTGGTCCTCCTCTACTAAAAAAGTCATGTTCAACTAAATTGTATTAAATATATAATATTTATAAATTGCAGAAGATTATTAATTCAATATTCAATATAAAGGGACAACATTTTTATAAAAGATAATTCTAATAATTATTATATTAATAAGTTTAACTGAAATTGGTAATCTTTTACTTCATACCGAACGAGCCAGAATGACTAAAAATTAGAAAATTATCACGCGTATTTTTAATTTTTTGAGTATTACGTTTTAATGTTTTTACTGTATTTTCTACAACTTAACCTTAAATCGAAATACAAGTGAAAAAATTTGATAATCAAATATTAAAAAAGTGTTGTAGTATACAAAAGATAATGAAATTTTAGGGAGCAATATGTATATATATTTTCACATATCACATTTCACACGTCATAAATTTCCGAGGGATTTAAATATAATTAGCTCATTTTTCAATTTTTTAAAAATAAACAAAATAGTAGTAATAATAATGGTAACAACATTATTCATAATATAAATATTAATAATAACAGTAATAATAATAAAACTAATAATAGTAATAATAATAATAAAATTGAAATAAGCATTTAAGTGTTATGAATTCATACAATTAATTGTCTATCCGCATATATTTTAATGTTATAATGTTAGGTGCCATATAGGTTGTATGTGATCCGTTCTCCTTTGTGGGCTTATAATAATGAAGTTCAAATATTTTTCAAGGAGCCCTTAGGGTTCCTTTGAAATTATATTGTTGCCGCTGCCGCCGCTTTCATATATATATATATATATATATATATATATATAAGTTAAGTTTTCTTGGTAACACATATTGTACAACATTTCAAAACCTTGTCAAAAAAAGGTGATGAATGGAAACCGAGAGATGCTAGCCTTAATCACAAAAAACATCTCAGCCGCCAACCCCATTTCAGATCCTCCTCTGCGGCCGATGATGTGCACATTGAGTCAATCTCTCCGGGATCTTCCTTATTATGCAATAAAATGACCTTTCTTCTCCTCGATGTTGTTGGAAATATGAAATAACATATTAAATAAAGTCTAATATATGTATAAAATTATACACACCTATTCAAAAATATGTAAATGGTATATATTTTACTGTACCTATTCCATTGTGAGGTGGTGTGTTTCATGGTACAAAAGCCCTGGGGCTGAAGATATTCCACATGTTTCAACTCCAGCTCCAGAGCCTGCGCCTCCATCATCCCCTTCAACTGGTGGCAAATACGAGCATCATAAATAAAGATGAATGATATATGTGTACACAATATATATATTCTATGTGTAATATTGAATCATATATAATATAAAAAACATCATGTTTTTATATTTTGTATTATTTCTTGTAAATTTTTCCAAATATTCTTGCAATTTAACATGCTTTTTGCTACAAATGTAGAGGGTGGTTGTCAACTCTATTTTACTTTTAGCACCGAAAATTTACTTGATTATTAATTACAGCCACTCGATTAATCACTATTTTTGTTTGTCAACACATTTCAAAATACATGAAAAGCCGTTAGGTCCTTTTGTAAATGCTTTTAGTTAATGAAATGTATAAGGATTCGAATTACATATGATTTATTTATTTTAATCATTTTTATAATGTAAGAATCATTGCAACTATAAACTATGAAAGATTTTTATGCTTACTATCTCAATATTGAATAGAAATGGAAACTGTTTATATAGTTTTCACAAAATTTAATAATAAAGTTCCATTATTTGCTATTTGGTGGATGTATGTTCTGTGATAGTTTAGAGCATAATGGCTAGGACTCTAATATTAAATCTTATATGAATGTTGAGATTCTAAGATATAATTTTTGTGGTAGCAAGAACCAAATTAGAACATACAAAAAATAGAGTCAGAACCGAGAAAAATAATGCCCGAGTTCAGTCATTTAATGTAAAATTTTATTTTAATCGACATGTATGTGTTGCCATAACCTTCTTTTTGGGATTGACTTAATTTGTCGTAAATGAGTTGGCCATGGTTCACGTCGAAATTCAAGAATGACCGCATGTGGTTGTTTCTCATCAAACACTGATGAGATCTTTGTGACAAATGATTGGTTTCCACGTCCACCTGACGGTTCCCCAGTACCAATGGGATAACTCTACACTGACTATGTTATAAGATACAAGCACACACCTATAATTAGACTTAAGTACACTAAATTAAAAGTATAGATTTTTGTGTATCTTAAACCTAACCAATCATAATCCAAGTGTTCCTCTAATCAATATGGTCCATTTTGAATTGAGACGCTGGTCTTTACCGTGAAGTTGGTTGGGATTTTTTAATGGTAAAATTTACTATATTATACTTGAAGAATCCGTTTTATCCTAAAAACTATGCAAGGGAATTTTGTTGTTCCACTTGTTTTGCATACACAAAAAATCCAATGGAATAAAGTACACTCTCATCTAAAAAATTAAAGAAATCAAATCGACATAAACCTAACACCAAATTATAAGAACGAAATATCTCATCTAGCTACTAAAAACTACACATAATTGTATTCGTATACAAAACCAACATTGCTTAATTCATAAATGATTAAAATGTTTTCAAAACAACACTCCAAAAATTTGAAAGGCTTTAATTATGAACGGAATGCTATTTTAACTAAAAACACAAGTTCAAGCTTGTTTGCGGCTATTATACTCTCGTCAGTACGAATCAAGCCATATTCCTCCTTTCCATCCTCGGCGTCGTCCTACTCTACTAAAAAAATCATGTTCAACTAAATAATAGTAAATATTTAATATTTATAAATTGTAGAAGATTTAGTAATTCAATATTCAATTCAAAGGGACAGCATTTTTATAAAAAGATAATTCTAAAAATTATTATATTGATAAGTTTAACTGAAATTGGTAATTTTTTACATAATACCGAGCTAGCCGGAACGAAGAAAAATTAGAAATATATCATGCTAAATTTTAATTTTTTGAGTATTAAGTTACAGAGTTTTTACTATATTTTCAACAACTTCAACTTAAATCGAAATACAAGTGAAAAAATTTGATAATCAAATATTAAAAAAGTGTTGTAGTATGCAACAAATAATGATAATTTAGCGAGCAATATGTATAAACATTTTCACCTATCAAATTTCACTCGACATAAATTTATGAGAGAGATAAATGTAATTAGCTCAGTTCCCAAATTTTTTAAAGTAAAAAAATAGTAGTTTTAATAATGATAACAATATTAATTATAATACAAATAATAATGATAATATTAATATTAATATTAATAATAATATTAATAATGAAATAACCATTTAAGTGTTATGAATTCATACAATTAATTGTCTCTCCCCATATATTTTAATGTTATAATGTTAGGTGCCTTATAGGCTGTATGTGATGGTCTGGAAATGGTCTGTTCTCCTCCATGGATTTATAGTTTTAAAAGCACAAATATTTTTCAAGGGCCCTTAGGGTTTCATTGAAATTATATTGTTCACCCCTTGATATATATATAGAAGTTAAGTTTTCTGGGTAAAACATATTGTACAACATTTCAAAACCTTGTCAAAAAATGGTGATGAATGGAAACCCAGAAATGCTATCCTTAATCACAAAAAAACATCTCAGCTGCCAACCCCATTCCTGATCCACCTCCTCCAGGACGGCCAATGATGTGCACATTGAGTCTGGATCTTCCTTATTCTATAATAAAATGACCTTTCTTCTCCTCAATGTTGTTTGAAATATGAAATAACATATTAGATAAAGTCTAATATATTTATAAAATTATACACACCCATTCAAAAATTTGTAAATGGTATATATTTTACGGTACCTATTCCATTTTATCAGGATGGCGGCTTCCAAGGACTCCTTGTGAGGTGGAGTTTTCCATGGTACAAAAACCCTAGGGTTGAGATATTCTACGTGTTCCATCTCCAGCTCCTCCAGCTCTAGGTCCAGAGCCTGCGCCTCCGTCATCCCCTTCAACTTGTGGCAACTACGAGCACCAGAAATAAAGATGAATGATATATGTGTACACAATATATATGTTCTATGTGTAATATTGAATTCTATATAATAAAAAAATATCATGTTTTTATATTTTTTATTATTTCTTGTAAATTTTTCCAAATATTTTTGCAATTTAACATGCTTTTTACTGCAAATGTAGGGGTGGTTATCAACTCTATTTTACATTTAGCATTGAAAATTTACTTGATTATTATTTACAGCCACTCAAGTGATCACTATTTTATTCACATATCAAAATACATGAAAAGCTATTAAGTCCTTTTGTAAATGCTTTTAGTTAATGAAATGTATAAGGATTCGAATTACATATGATTTGTTTATTTTAATTGTTTTTATAATTGTAAGAATAATTGCAAAATATAAACTATGAAAGATTGTTCTGCTTACTATCTCAATATTGAATAGAAATGGAAAGTGTTTACACAGTTTTCACCAAATTTGATAATAAAGTTCCATTATTTGCTATTTGGTGGATGTATGTTCGCTAATAGTTTAGAGAATAATGGCTAGGACTTTAATATTAAATCATATATGAATGTTGAAGTTCTAAGATATAATTTTTTTTGTAGCGAGAACCAAAATAACGACTTTAAAACCTAGAAAAAATAGAGTCAGAACCGAGAAATATAATGCTCGGGTTCGGTCATTTATTGTAAAATTTTATTTTTAATCGGTATGTATGTGTTGTCATAACCTTGTCGAAATTGAGTTAAATTTCCGAAAATGAGTTGGCCATGGTTCACGTCGAAATCCAAGTATGACCGCATGTGGTTGTTTCTCATCAAACACTGATGAGATCTTTGTGGCAAATGATTGGTTTCCACGTCCACTTGACGGTTCCCCATTACCAATGGGATAACTATGTTATAAGATATAAGCACACACACTCCAACATCTCCATATTTCTTCAGCTGGAATCTCACCACTTTTTCTGTCTACTAAAAGCTATTCACCTTGCCCTCATTTGATACTGAAAGAAATAAGAGTTCACAAAGCAAGAGTACGCCAAAAATGCCCAGGAAGTATCATAAATGGTTTCCAGATATCAGATCAGAAAATTCATGGAAACGATTATTGTATGATTTTACAAAATGTCTTTATAAATTTAAATTGTTGAGCGAACAAAACATCGACCCTCATTGGCCTTTAATCATAAATCACATTTTGCTGTAAAAGAACAGTGATCGTTTCAATTTTACATCCTTTTGAATCAAATCTCTGTTTGAGTTCGTAATTATGAACTATTCGGGAAGGAATGCCATTAATGGCGATCAACAATAAATTAGACTGGACACTAGGAACTAACGTATGCACTATAACCTGCTGATCAGTCAGGAGATAGTGCGGATCTATACCCAACTGCATAGACCCAACCAACATATGGGGCACCCAAGCAACTATGGCCTAAAGGGTCCGGTCCATCCCTGACCCATAGGATCCAGCTTATCACTGGTCCTAATAGTAACCGTCCAGCCCGTAGAGTATTTTGATATCAAATCAATTTGATTTCAAAACATCCCAAATCAGGGTTTGTAAATAACCCGAACGAATGGGTATTTGCTCAAGAGAGCAGTCGAATTATAGGAACAATAATGAAAAGAACTGGCATAATAAGAGTAATTGCAGCAAAATATAAAACAGTTAACTATTCTAAACTTAGAATAGGAGCGAATAAATATTTGCAGTATTTAACGAGAAAGGTTAGGAATACTTGCCTCAATTGAGAATCCCTCTGATTTTTAACTAGCTGCCCTATCACTCAGTCCTGTCACATATGTATTACCCTTGACGGGCTACTTGACCTTTCTTATCATTTACCCTCTTAGGTTTATCTTTATTCTGAATCCACTCATTTCAGTACTACACAGAATCAGGCTTTACTTCTACAATCTCTATCTGGCTTTGAACGTCTCGCACTATGCGGATCTATCACAAATAATACTATTCAATGAACTGACAATATATAATTGAATAGTATATACACTAATCCCTATCGTCTACCCGCCCGATAATAACAAATAAAGATCACATCTCATTCAGATAACGTTTAAAAGACATGTTGACTCATTATTCACATAATACGTACACATAGGGCAGGTAATCATATTATTCAGATAACACATAATCACGTAATTTATGTAGCACATAAGTTGAATCGTCGAAAGATAAGTCTCGATACGTTTAGAATTGAAATCGGGTCAAAAGAATATTTTATTGATCAATAACCGACTCAGAATGATTCATAAGACAAACACCCTTTGGATACAAAAGAATTTAGGTCTCGAAAATATTTTTAATAGAAGCAGAATATTTTTCTGAGTCTAGAGGCGTTCGTTTCGTATTAAACGGACGAACGGTTGATTTATTATGAATTTTTGAATATTTTCCGGAATTAAAACGGTCTCTGAATTATTTAATAATTAAATAATAGGGTTCGAATACCCGAATTTGGCTTTAAAATAATTTTATAGTAATTATCTGACCTTGAAAATAATTTAAAATAATATTTTAAAGCTCGAAACTATTTTTCGGAATTTTTAAATCAATTTTAAATAATTTAATCTAATTATTAAATCAATTAAAATTAACTAATAATTAATTAAATTAATTAATCAATTAATTCTATATTAACCGACTAATTAAAATAATTAAAAACTAATTAAAATTAATTAATAAAATAGTTTTGATTTATTTTTAAATACATAAATAATTAAAACAATTTTCTGAATTTAAAATAATTAAATAAAGAGTTTTTCTGATTTTTAAAATAGTAGAAGTATCGTTTTTAAAATAAAGTAAACAGAAATCCTATTTTCGTAAAGTTTTGAAACTAAAATACGGAATTTATACTTTTTGCAAACAACAGGGGGTCAAATTGTAATTTATCCCCCCTGCCGCGTGCCCCGCCGCTGCGCTGTCACCGGCCGGTCGCGGCCGGCTTTCTTCTGCCCAGAACAACACCAAACGGTGCAGAATGATTACCCTGAGGGCCAGAAACTCATTCTCGTGCCTGGTTTCTATCCTTGATTAACAAAATGGCCGGAAAATCATTCGAAAAACACACCGCCGCCGTCAAGTTCAAGAACTCCGGCGACGCGGTTTCAGCCCCTTCCCGTAGTCGTTTTATATAATTTTATGTACGAATTAATTGCAAATCTCCTCAGGAACATCAATCACATATCAGAATCACCAAAAAATCCTATGAGCAGAAAGTCCTAATTGCGATTAAAAATATTCATATGAACTAGAACCCTAATTCAATTTTCAATAATCAAATCCAAATTTCTATATGTTATTGAACTCCAAATTTAACATATAATATACCAAATTGACCAGGAAAATATTATCTACACGATTGAAGCATCAAATCACATCAACAATATCAAAAATAAATTTTCATATTTTAATTATCAAATAATTCGAATATAATTAAATAAATAAGAAAATTACCATGATTTCTGGGCAAAAACTGATGATTAATTCAGAAAGAAGATTTCGAGAGTTTCGTTTTGATATGTTGCACGCCTGAATCGGAGTTCGGTAACGCCTTCGTTCGTGCGTTTGATTCTCGGGAACGTATCGGTTTTCTAGGGTTTTCTCTGTATTTACAGTATTTTTACTGTTTGCAAATGAATAAACGAATAAAATGAAATAAGAAATATGCTATTTATTTTTACGGAATATTGGTTCGTTCTGGATCATTTTGATCGTTAAATTAGTTCCTTAGCCGCTAAGTAACTGCAATAACGATCCGATTTGATATCAGTTTTGGATAATTATCCCAACCGGGCTTTTTATAAAACACTCTATACAAAAATAATGTAATAATATCTCGTCTTTTGAAAATACGGGTTTCGTTGATTTACCGAAATGATTGTCGTATCGAAAATCTTGCGCCGGGCCACGCACTGGTCAAACCGTAATCCGGATCGAAAAAGTCAAAACACGGAAAATGTCCGGAATTACCAGATTAGGTTAGGAAGGAGTTTTCGGAAGAGTTTCGGGTTGTAAAAACGTAAAAACGGTTGAAGTCGGACAATTCTCGGCTATATAAAATAATTTTATAATTATTCAGAAAATAATTAATAATTCATAAATCATTATAAAATCATCTAACACTCCAAAAATTACCAGAAAAATACCTTAATTATCTATATTTTATTCTGGACATATTAAAATTAACATACTCACATTTTATTACATACAAACATCCAAATATTATTATCAAACATCAGATAATTCACCAAAAATTCATATAATATTCACATAATAATCATATATTGATACAAATAATTACACGATATTTCCTAGATATTACAGTATGCATGGATTACAGAAAGTTGAATAAAGCCACAAGGAAGGATCACTTCCCTCTTCCATTTATTGATCAGATGCTCGACAGGTTGGCTGGTCATGAGTATTATTGTCTTCTGGATGGCTATTCGGGCTACAATCAGATTTGCATTGCACCAGAAGATCAAGAAAATACTACTTTCACTTGTTCATTTGGCACATTTGCTTTCCGCAGTGTTTCTTTTGGCTTATGTGGTGCACCTGCCACTTTTCAGAGATGCATGATGGCTATATTCTCTGATATGATTGGAAATAATGTTGAAGTGTTCATGGACGGCTTCTCCGTCTTTGGACATTTGTATGATGAATGCTTGAATAATCTCTGTTTGGTGCTCAAAAGGTGTGTGGAAACCAATTTAGTGCTCAATTGGGAAAAATGTCACTTCATGGTGCAACAAGGCATCATTCTTGGGCATAAGGTCTCTAGTAAGGGTCTTGAGGTGGATAAATCCAATGTGGGAGTCATTGAAAATATTCTGCCACTTATTTTTGTGAAAGGAATCCGTAGTTTTCTTGGTCATGCGGGTTTTTATCGGCGTTTCATCAAGGACTTCTCTAAGATATCTAAGCCGTTGTGCAACTTGCTCGAGAAAGATGTGCCGTTCAAATTTGATGATGATTGTTTGGCAGCATTCGAGACTCTCAAGAAGAGTTTGATCTCTGCACCAGTTATTACAGTACCTGATTGGAGAGAACCTTTTAAGATGATGTGTGATGCAAGTGATTATGCAGTGGGAGCAGTTCTTGGGCAGCGAAAGTCTAATAACTTTCATGTAGTCTACTATGCTAGTAAGACACTAAATGGAGCTCAACTGAACTACACCACTACTGAGAAGGAGCTCTTGGCTATAGTTTTTGGTTTCGAGAAATTTTGATCTTATCTACTTGGGACAAAGGTGACAGTATTCATTGATCACGCTGCCATCCGCTATCTGGCCTCAAAGAAGGATTCGAAGACTAGACTTATTCGTTGGGTGCTCTTGCTACAAGAATTTGAGTTAGAGATCAAGGATCGAAAAGGTACTGAAAATCAAGTAGCTGACCATCTCTCTAGATTGGAGAATCCCGATTCTACTTCACATGATAAGATATTGATCAACGAATCTTTTTCGGATGAGCAGTTGTTCGCAATTCAAGAGGAAGAGCCATGGTTTGCAGACATTGTGAACTATTTTGTTAGCAATATAATGCCTCCTAATATATATGCGGCTCAAAAGAAGAAGTTTGTGCATGAGGTGAAGTGGTACATGTGGGATGAACTATATTTGTTTAGACAAGGAGCTGCTAGATCATCAGGAGATGTATCACATTTTGTGAGACGGAGGGGATATTACGAGACTGTCATTCCACAGTTTATGGTGGACATTATGGTGGTGAAAAGACAGCAGCTCGTATTCTTCAAGCAGGTTTTTTCAGGCCTACGTTGTTTAAGGATGCACATCAGTTCGTTTTAAGGTGTGATCGTTGCCAAAGAGTTGGGAATCTTACCAGAAAGGATGAGATGCCTTTAAATGTGATGCTTGAAGTTGAGGTCTTCGATGTTTGGGGAATCGATATTATGGGACCATTTATCTCATCCAGCAATAATCAGTACATCTTGCTGGCAGTCGATTATGTCTCGAAATGGGTAGAAGTCAAGGCTCTACCGACTAATGATGCAAAGGTAGTGTTGAGTTTTCTTCATAAGCAGATATTCACAAGGTTTGGAACGCCAAGAGTTATCATAAGTGATGAAGGGTCGCATTTCTGCAATCGTAAGTTCACTATATGATGCAACGCTATAATGTGAATCATCGCATTGCTACTGCCTATCATTCGCAAACTAATGATCAAGCTGAAGTGTCTAATAGAGAGATCAAGCATATTCTAGAGAAAGCCATTTTTCCGTCAAGGAAAGATTGGTCTTTGAAGCTCGATGAAGCTGTTTGGGCTTATAGAACAGCATACAAGACTCCACTTGGGATGTCCCCATTTCAACTTGTCTATGGTAAGGGATGTCATTTACCTGCGGAGCTTGAGCATAAGGCATATTGGGCATTGAAAAAGTTAAACCTTGATCTAGATGCAGCTGGAACGAAGTGAATGCTTCAGTTAAATGAACTTGATGAATTTCGACTTCAAGCGCATGAAAACAACAAAATGTACAAGGAAAAAGTAAAAAGGTGGCACGACAGGAAGCTATCTCCTAAGTCATTTGTGTCGGGGAAACAAGTTCTTCTATTCAACTCTCGTCTCCGACTTTTTCCTAGAAAGTTGAAATCAAGGTGGTCTAGACCATTTATCGTCAAAACGGTGTTTCCACATGGAGCGGTGGAGATTTTTGAGAACGATCTGGGCCAAGCATTCAAAGTAAATGCTCAGAGATTGAAGCACTATTATGGGGATACGGCAAACCATGAAGTGGTTAGTGTCATTTTATTGTCAACTTGATCGCATTACTCTACGTCAAGCTAATGACGTCAAAGAAACGCTTCTTGGGAGGCAACCCAAGATATGAGACCATAGGAACCCTTAGAATGTAGTACTTTATCCAAAAACCAAAAAAAATCTGAAAAATGTGACAGAAAAAAAATCCAGAGACCTAGCATGCGCCCGCCTGCTAGGACCAGGCGGCCGCGTGCTAGCAGACGCCCTCCTGCAGACCTGAATTTTGAAAAAAAACGGTTTTCAGCCTATAAAAAAAACAGAAAAACAACAAAAAAAAACCACAGCATCATTACCCCATTACCCACGATTTTCTTCCTACAAATCAGCCACAATCCCACTTCTAATCAATTTCTAACCCTAAGCTGACCCTATATATACATACAACCTCATATTACACATCTCACATATTTTCAACTCTCAAACTCTCTCCTACACACAAAACACAAACACTTAAGCCCTTATATTCAGTTTTCATGGCACCAAAGAGATCGAGAACTATGGGTAGCAGCAGCACCAATCCGACTGCTACTGATTCATCGAGGAGCACTGCTGCGAGGCCCCGATTTTTGGATAGGGTTGCTGAAGAGGAGTATACCAAGCTGTTAATGAAGCCGATTATGAAGGAGAGGGGGTTCTTGCCATCGGGGAGGGATGGTGAGTTGTTACCGATGATTGTAGAGAAGGGATGATTACTTTCTGTGAGTCACCTGAGGCTGTACCGATGAGTGTTGTTCGCGAGTTCTATGCGAACGCCAAGGCCGACAAGAATGGGTATTCTGTTGTTCATGGGCTTATTGTTGATTATCAGCCCGAGGCGATTCACCGGGTAATTGGGCAGCGACAAAGGAAATCCCAAGAGGAGAATTGGAATGAAAAGGCCCCTGAGGATTTTGACTCAGATTTGATTATTGCTACTCTCTGTCAGCCAGGCACGGTATGGAAGTTTAAGAGGGGATCCAACGATTATTGTAGTTTCCCTGCTGTCACCATGAACAGGTATGCTCGTGCATGGAATGCATTTATTTGTGCTAATATTCTTCCTTCTTCGCATGCACATGAGGTTATAGTTAAGAGAGTCAGGTTGTTGTGGGGGATTCTGAATGAGGAGTATTATTGGACCTTGGTGAGTTTATCTACCAAGGGATTTTAAAGTTTTTGAGGGGAAAGTCGCAGTACAATATCCCGTATGCCTCTATTGTCACAAAGTTGTGCAAGGTTGTTGGAGTCCATTGGCCTTCTTATGAGCAGTTGCAGATGCCGGCTGCTCCTATTGATTCATCGACGCTGAATGTGATGCAGGAGTGGACGGGTGGCGAGCCCGAGTCACATGGTTTGGGATATCACCTCTCAGGAGGACGTCCAGCAGCTGGGGCTACCATGGCTAGGTCTAGCCAGGTTCAAGGAGAGGCAGGTTCTTCGAGAGCCCAGGGAGGAGATGGTTCGGGATTGGCTGATGTCCA
Source organism: Apium graveolens (assembly GCF_009905375.1). NCBI lineage: Eukaryota > Viridiplantae > Streptophyta > Magnoliopsida > Apiales > Apiaceae > Apium > Apium graveolens. The sequence continues at coordinate 152,894,714 of NC_133647.1, read as the reverse complement.
GTACAAGAGGCTTTCTAGGAGGATGGATGCGATGTATGAGTCACAGAGTAGGTTTGCACAGGAGTCCACCCTAGCGCTTGGGACTGCATTTAGAGGCCTTGGAGCTGACATCCAGTGGCCCGTTTTTGGTGAGGATTCTGCTTATTCACCTCCTGAGACTCCACCCTCTGAGGGTGATGATGATGATGATGATTCTTCTGAGTAGGTATACCCTGTGTTCCTTTATATTACCTTCACTGGGGACAGTGAAGATTTTAAGTTTGGGGGTGGTAGTTAAGGAACATATATTTATGTGTGTGTCATGTAGTTGCATTTTCATGTTAGTTTAGTTCATATAGTTGCATATTTTTCCATATAGTTTTTTTATAGTTTTTATTTATTTATTTTATAGCTTTATTTATCATGTCATATAGCTCATGCATATTCCATGATCCCTTTTGTGTTGCTTTATCGATTGATATGTGATATTGATGCAAGTGTAGTGATAATGTTAGAGTGATGTTGAATCTTGTTAGGTTGGCATGCATACTAGAAACAATTATAATTTCACTAAGTCTTAGAGTATGCCTAAGGACTAGATTGTTGTCATGATTTGATGGTTTTTGAGGTTAATCTATTTCTTATGCTTAGAATGTATGATAGGTTCTTAATGATAAAAGGCATGAAAAGATAAAAATTGGAGTAAAAATTGGAATTCATTGCTAGTTGTGGCTAGGCGTCAAATGGCTAGTAGCCGACTCGTATTGTATACGAGTAGTCAAGGGTTGAGCAAGATGGAGCGAAACGCACTTGCTCAGAAATTTGAAAAAAATAAAAAAAAAGAGGAAAAAAAATATGGTTTAATGCATAATTGATCACGAGTGAGCTCTTTGGTATTCGAGTTATTAAGTTCTTAGGGGACTTTGTGCCTAGTGACCTAAGACTTTTATAGTTTGGGATCCGCTAACCTAACGCTCGCTAAATGGGTACCATTGCATAATCTTTTGTGGACCTCACTCATTGCACGATCAAATAAGCATTTATTTATGTGTTGAATAAAAGCATGATTCCGTAATAAACTCCAATAATCTTAAAGTGTTATAAGTCATTTTGTGTCTAGACTATATTCTTCGTATTATCTTGTGATTACCTTGAGGATAATTAAGTTATGGTAATTGATCTAGTTTCGAAGCATATCTGTTACGCATTCGCACACACCGTGTTTCTAATTGTATGTTAGCTTGCGTAATTTGATTGATCTCTAGTCGCCTAATTGCATTATTGATATGTCATGTGTTGGTTGGTTTAGTCATCGCGATGGGGATCGCTGCATTTCATATAGTTTGCATTCATGCATGTTTTTTTATTCTGAGTTTGAGTCTGTGCTGCTTGAGGACATGCATCGATTTAAGTTTGGGGGTGTGATAAGTGGCATTTTATACCACTTAGAGCGTCTCATAACGGCTTGAATTGATGTTTTGAACTCGAATATTTTGTGTATTTAACGCGTTTTCGAGTGTTTTTGCATTTTAGGGTATAACTTGCTTAGATAGGAAGATGTCATTAAAATAAGCCTAGGGAAGTACCTGGGATCAGTTGTGGGGAGTTGTGCGAAGAATTCAGCAAAAACAGAAGCAGAAATTGGAATTTTCCAGTAGGCTTGCAGGCGCCCGCCTAGAGGGAGCAGGCGACCGCCTGGTAGCAGGCGTCCGCCTGGAAGGAGGAGGCGGCCGCCTGGTTCGTAAATTCAGAATCTGATTTTCATAATTCGAGTTCTATTGGGCTTCTGTGACTGTTGTTTCTTGTGGACTCGTATGTAAGTATTATTGGGAGACGTTTACAAGGAGAGAAGATCAAGAAGACCGTTTTAGCACGCAACAACGAAGAAGAGGAAGCATACGTTTATCTTGTGATTCTTTTAATTCGTTGTAACAGTGGATGCTAGTTTTCTTTACTCTTTGAACCTTAATACTCTTGTGACGTACTCTGTTTTTATTAAGTATTTTTATTAGTTTATATCGTTGTGTTATTATCATGTTTTCATATGAACCCATGGTGACTATGAGTTCTATCATGGGCTAATCATGATCATGGGATCATAGCGGATTTACTATGGATTTCTTTAGTTAATTATTTAATATCTTGGTATGTGGTGATTGTATGATATCTAGCATAGGTTGTGCTTATTCGTCTTATGTGCGTCGCGAATATATAAGATAGTTTGTTAATCTCTTGTGAAGCGACAGTGAATCTTGAGATTTAGAACTTGGCATGCTAGCATAGGTTCATGTATTGTATGCATGATTAGTGGGTAACTCTAACCGTTTTGCTTGCCCTGTATAATCATAATGAATAACTTGCGCTTAAATCGTTATGTTATCAAATTCTGTAGACATATAGGGTCTCAACATAATTGATGTCTATTCAACTTCTATCTTAATTGTGGATGCTTGGTAGAATGATATTCGTACAACGAAAGTTGGCGTTTATCAGTTTCGTGTTGTTCGATTAAAATCATCACCATTACATGCTAAGGGTAATAACAATAACTATTGAATGAAGTAGTAATGAAGTTATGATCTCATGTGTGTTTAATATTGATAAATTAAGTGTTTAATTCTCGTAGTTAATATTAGTTAATCAACATTAATTGTTATTGTCTTGACATTGAAGAGTAATCAAACATTAGTGAGTAAGTGTTAATTAAATATATTTAATCAGAGTCTCTATGGGAACGAACTAGAAATTATTCTATATTACTTGTAAATGCGTATACTTGCTTGATTTAAATAGCGCATGCTTTGTGCCTAACAATCAGCACATCTCAAATCCTGATTTACAGACACATCTGATGGCCATTACTATCTTTCTTAGAGGTGTACATTTTTCTATGCAAGCTGCACAGAAATCAAATGAGACCATTAAGGCCTTTGTTGATACGTTCAATGTCAATGCTCCACTAAAGCTCCAAATGACTGGTATGAACAAAATCACTGAGATTGAGAAAAATCAACAATCTATGGACACCATGATGGAATCTCTTGAAATAAACGTGGATGGTCTAGACTCCAAAATTATTGTTATATGATACGTACATATATGTTGGACTAGTTGTGTTATTGTACATATGATCGGGGGGGAAGTTGGGTATCCTTTGCGATCGCTTGTGATGTAATTCACCTTGTTGCTCGGTTATGGACTTATGGTTGAACTCGTAAATGGGAGGTGATCTGCATGGGTTATATACACATATAAAGTTGTATATATAATTTTGTGGGATGTCCATGTCAGCAAATATAATATTTATTATTACAATCAAGAAAGTCAACTATGACATGTTCATGCAATTACTCTTTACAATAATGGTGTATTATAGATAAACCTGGCCACCTGTGCGGTCCGTGCGTGCCGGGCCGGGCCGCACACAGGTTGGGCACTTGAAATGATAACACTGAACCGGCATGTTAATTAACGAACCGGGCTCGGGTCGGACTTGAATCGAGAAAACCGAAGTCGTAACTGCACAAGAGAATAACCGCATACGAGTTGTGCGGTTAACCCGGGCCGTGCCTGCTTTGCAAAGCACCGCCAACCTTCTCCCTTCTTTCTGCCAATTACTTGATATAATATATTATAAGTATTATTACATTTTTAGTGCAGGAGGCAGGAGGAAAGAGCAATGCAGTGTAGGTTGTATGCACATAATCACATGTAGTAGACACTAGACAGTAGTACATAAAAGATAATTAATGTCTTATGCTCGACTAGTGCGGGTTAGTGCAGGCCAGGCTCGGTCCCGGTTTTCCAATATAATATTCGTAACCGGCTCGACTAATTTAACGAATTGTGCGGGTTTGAACCTGCCCGATTCGGGCCGAATAATTACGGGTTTCTGTACGAACCGGTCCCGAATGTGCGGTTCAAATCCGCACATTTGGCCAGCTCTAATTATAGACCCCGATAATTATAATCAATGAACTAATTAATATATAACCCCCTAATTAATATATGAACCCCTCAGGTGATCACTTTAATATTTAACCCAATATATTTGTTCTATATAAAAATTTAGCAGAACAACAAAGATTTATTAACAATAGAAATCAATAAAGTATATTAGTTTCCTCTTTTCATTTGAAAGAAATAGCATCCCATTAAAGCCAAGAACGCAATGTTTAAAAATACATAAAATTCGCAAATTCCGTTGAAGATATTTTAATTCCGTTACCACAGGTAAAAGTTCGAAGTAGCACAATTTCCTGCAGACTTGATTTTACAGTACAACTCAAACAGGGGGTGAGGCATAAAATGATACTCTGTAATCTACTTTAACAGATTACTAGTGTCTGCCTATGTCACAATGGAATGCCTGAAACACAACTGCAAATTCTAAACCACAAAAATAAGATATGTAATCCTGTAACGATTATAGAAGCAACCCTTATGTCTTCAAAGCACCCTTCGATGTGGTTGGCAATACAGATGCTCATTTACATAATAATTACACAACATCGAGAACATGGAATATATATATTTGCATAACTAAAGAAAAGGGAAAAAGCTTCGCCAAGTAATCAGTAATAGAGGAAAGAAAATGGTAAATTTCTTGAGCCTGCTATGCATCATGTAGCAGTTTGCCAGTTTCAACCATCTCCTCTCCCAGAAACACGTGACACGTATGTTGTGATCAATAACGAATTCTCAGCAAGCAAGTAGACACTGAACAAACATAGTCCTGTTGTGGCATAATTAGTTGAGATAAGCACATAAATGTAGAACTAACAAAGAGAAACTCTAAAAGAGAGGAGTAAAATACATATTTAGACTAGAGCCGGCAATTTCATACACGACACGATAACACGACACGAAAACGACACGCAAATAACGGGTTTGGTTTGACATTTTTGGTACACGAACACGAAAGTACACGGATGAATTTAGTGTCGGTTTTGGGTTTACACTTAGGTACACGACACGAAACGAAAGTACACGACATAAATAAATATATAAATAAATTTATCAAAATTATATGAATACATATATCTTACAATAATATTTTACATATAATATGTACATAAAATAGATTCAAATTTAAATTTCATAATAATTGAATACACTTCAATCTTTATGACTTATTAACTTAAGACTCGACTAATAAAAACTTAATATTTAAATATATATTTTATTTATCTTTATTTTTATTATTATTTTTAAATTACACGGAACACGACACGAAACGTACACGAAATGAAGGTACATGAACACGAAACGAAACGAATCCTTAAAGGTTCGGGTTTGGGTTGGGCATTCATGACACGAAAGTACACGAAACGAACGAATTGCCAGCTCTAATTTAGATTACTCAAAAAGAAGATAATTTTTCTCATGGAGGAATTTGAGAAGTAAAACAAAATCTGCATTCTCAGCTTTAATAGGCTGGCAAAATCTCATGACTTATTTTATCAGGCCGCATGTATGTTACAGGCACACCAGAATTACACGGGATGTGATGAAGAATTGTAAGTGGATCCAAATGTAGTAAACTTGTGATTAAACGAAATTATAGATTATATGTTTAGTCGACATGCATGATATATATAGTTTTTAAAGAATTTATCTCATATGTATGATATTTCCTCCATATTTATATATTATTAATTATAGTTTAATATTTTATGACAGAAAATAAAAAAATTCCAAAATTGGAAGGAATTACGCTAATTTGTGCTTAAATGATAAGGAAGTTCGGATTACCAAAATTGAACCATTTACAACCCATGTGAATATAACAAAACTATCTACAATTCAGAAGTGGTCCAACAACAAGATTCCAACTAGAATTGCCCAGAATCAACCTAGAAAACATACTACGAATTTTAAATTCAGAATTCAATTATTTGTTTCGGGAAATTTCTTATATTTTTTTAAAAAGCATTATAACATAATTGTTTATTATATTAGGTTTTTACACATTGTACAAAACACCACCATTTCATACTATTGAGTAGAACTAGAGATGGCCATACTTCAGAGAGAAGGAAGCGAAACACTTTGGAGCGAAATTGGAAAAAGGAGTAAAGAAACTTTTCGAGCTGTATCTTTGTACTTAAATTCTTCAACTCATGATAGCGTTATTAATGCATGATTATTTTATCTTATCATGAATAGCTAATCCCTTTATCCAAGAATAGAGCCGTATTCATTGGCTTATTATGTTTATTTTATTATAATGTAATTTTCTTGTTACTGTTAATTTGTCATTGAGTGCTTAATACAATTTAGAGAATCGCGAACTTTTAACTGAATCTCAAAGACTAATAACAAATCAGAGAGGACTTATAATTCTTATACATGATTTAATAGATATAATATTAAGTTAATAGATTAGGATATTGATATCCAAATTGTGAAATTGATATTTTTTGGTTATTAATAGACTATAGTTATACTTTGATCGACCATGGGAGTGGTGTTTAAGGAAGCTTGTAGGCACTATGATCTCCTGCATTTTATAAACATTAGAAAAATTGTATTCAGCAAAATAGGAGACACAAATTAGATTGAAAACCTCTAATTTTTGGATTATAATTCTTGTATTGTTTTCTCTCGCACTTGTTAAATAATTTTATTTGTTTATTAGGTTAAATTAATAGATAATAGAAACACAACACCAAATTTCTACATACTTCTAAATTGTAAGGAATAACAGATTTTATGAAACTGTAAAAATTAACTTCAACAATGCATCATATCATAGAATTAGCTTGAGAATGACAATAGCATTGGCCATATATGCGGCAGGTGGTCGGAGACAGTATTGTCGAATTTTGTATTATAGGAGTAATTTTTCTTAATATAAAATGTAATAGATAGAGTCTGCATTAAACTGTAGTTATATTTGTCTAGTTAATACATCACACTTATGTTCTATTGCAATAAATATTGGGTTCTGTTGAGCAACAAAACATTTTTTTCATATTTAAAATATATGACCAATTAATAGGTTTAGATGCCCCTCGAAACCAACTTGCAGATATGTCATTAAACTTAAAAAACTTGCTTAAAGATCAATAAACTTACTCAAGGATCACTACCACCGCCATAATTTACACTTATTTCAAATAATCCTTATTACAATTTTAAACACCCACCGCAATATGTGTAGGATTCTTCACAATGGGTGTAGGATTCTCTACAAAATTGTAGAAAGGTGTATATATATATATATATATATACATTTGCTCAAATAAAAATAACTCTTAAAATTAAACTAGAAATTAATCTAAGTCTTTAGATCAATCCAAACTACTGCCCTATAGCCTATATATATGTATATGTGTATATAGGCTTTTACTCAAATGAGAATTTCTTTAAATGAGAACGGTGAGAACCGGTGATTTTCATAGTTAAACTTGGTGATTTTCCAAATTTTAATATTTTTGTTTTACACAAATCACCAATTTTCTGAATTCGAAATTTTCAGATTTTTCGAAAAATCACCAATTTCAACTACAATAATCGCCAGTTCTCACAGTTCTCGTTTTAAGAAGTTCTCATGGGAGCCCGACCCTGTGTATATATATGTATTTGTATATATACACACAACATAAACCTTAAACAAAACTTACGCAAAGAAGGTGTCAGATGAAAAACCAAATTATAACTATAATAAGTTGAACGAAACCAAATCTTCACTAGAATTTCCACAATTACGGTGGTCGAATTCGATATCAAAAGCTACATATATTTATATAGGCTAGCTTCAAATTCAAAATTTACCCATCATCAAGTATAGAAAATGAAAAATAGAGGAGACGCGGTTTGTGAAGTGTGAACATAAACTAGTCGTCCAAATCTAGCGCACCAATCGAATCAATTAATCGGCTAATTAATGGAAATAGTGTCTTTATCTTAATTTCTTCTTAATCATCATCTTCAATAGATTATGCATGTATATATCCAAATCTACATATTATACAACGAGAACAAGGTAGATGTCAATTACTTATATACATACACATAACTTAGTTTACATTAATTTTTTATTTGGTTGAACTTAAAAGCTGAGATATGGAATAGATATGATATGTGATATTAACTCGTTGACTCGATTTATACAGAAATCGGGTTGAAAATTACATTTTTTATAAAATTTAATTAAACACTAAAAAATCGAATACAAATCGGTGTTTGGTACTTTGAATATTGAATTAGACATGCTACTAATAATATTTATAAATTAGTTAGACATAAATATATATATCTAATAGAGGCATAATTTAGATAATTATATTTTAAATATAATATTATAAAAACACGAACATAAAAAATTACTCTGTTTTTATAATTTAACTCCTTCAGCAAAAATTAAAGTGAGAACTCGTCCAGAAACATTTAATTGTCATCCAGAGATATTCATGCGCCGTCCAGATTCTATAAAAAAAATAACCAAACAATCTGAACATGTGTATATAAATCATGAACATGTGTTATAAGAATCGTCTACTTAATATCCTTTCGTTAAGCTGTAACAAATAATCCCCAAGTCTCAATAGCAATTGGGATTATTATAAATATCCTTTCGTTAAGCTGTAACAAATAATCCCCAAGTCTCAATAGCAATTGGGATTATTATATAACCTATTAAATAATAAACTACTAGGCCCACATAAAAGTATATGTAAATACAATAATTTCTCAACTAAATATGTAAATAAACTATTTACTAACGAAAATAAAAACTCCTATTATTTTCATTCCCGTTCCTCATCATCCTGTATAAGCGCATCTACCATATTGGATATCAACTTTGAAAGCTATGCATGTCCTGGGATGTTTGGAAGATTACCCTTTAGATAAGACAAGAACTAGATACTATTCCTCCACTTCAATTTAAAAATAAATAAAAAAACTCAACTTCAGTCAATCTAATATTCAGAATTATTGTAATTTGTTAATATAAAATTTTGCATTCAACAATAAATTATAAATACTCCGATGATAACCATAACTTGCTTTAACCGCATAAATGACACTACACTAATTCTGAAACGAAAAATAAACTGAAAGTTAGATCGGGTCGTTTATGTTGGATTAGTTTGAGAATATCTATTAAGAACGAAAATAACTTGATGGTGGATTTGTACCACTCAAGCAGCAGTATATAAGAAAATAAATTTAAATGATTTTCAATACCAAAGACATCTGCACAAACCGTAAATGAAAATAGAAATTAAAAAAAAAAGAGTATGTTGCCGCTTACCAGCATATGCAATCGTAACACCTGAGACCACTCTTCCCAAAGCTGAGAGCAGATAGAGACTTGCAACCACCTGTGGAGTACCAAAAATGCAGATCAATATATTTTATTCAACTGGTAACTAATTTTCCTAAACATGCTGAATCTTTCTTGTGCAGATAACCGCCATGGGTAAATACAATTATGTGATATTACTTTTTCAAAACAGCTTCAAGATGGACTTGGATTACAAAAGTAGCAAACGTTTATAATAAATAGGAACTCTGGAGTGTTATTAAATTAGAGCTTTCATATTTGTGATTATTTCATTTATTAGTGGTTTATGTTGCAAGAGAATTCCCCCAAATCTTATCTTAGCCTCAACCACCAATCAAGTGCTCCCGTGAGAACATCACATCTATTATTTTGTGTGTTTTTTGAAAAAAAATCTTTCAATAGTAGTATTTTATTTCATATTACGCTTAAGAAGATAAAATGTAGATGTGTGCGGAGAAGGGAGAAGCGTTTGTTTGCTTTCTTTCCTTTCAAAAACTTTGTACAAATCCAGGTAAAAAAGTAATTCAGATTACAATCCATCTTCTCTTTAAGTTGTAAGGATATAACTATATGAGAGTCCAGTTCATAATAATATATAAAACAGATAGGTAAATATATTTTAAAAAATGTAAAAAACCATCGAACATTGCACATTACTCGGGAAATAAGTGGAAGAAATTGAACTAGCACATGAAATAAAAAGGTTATATAGTACAAGTTCATATTCCATAGAAGAATTACTTCTTACAGGTGCTTTGCGATTTTCGAATTTCTTATTATGATATAAACTATTTATATACCACCCCTATATATTTAAACAAATTAATTTGATAAATCAAATTGCACGTTTTATTTTATACTATAAAAAATAATTTGTGACTACATTAAAAAAAGTTGCTCAATGTTTATTTTTAATTCTTAAAGTTTAATGTAAGTATAAATTTTATTTCATGGAGAGACGAAAAGAAAAAAAAAATAAAGGAATAACGGCAATAATTGTTAAATGAATATACTGTTTTTCTATTTTAAATTTATTGTAGAAATTATGTGGTATCCGATATATATAAAAAAATTATAAAAATTAAACTTTACATGATTAAGGTGGAAATAGAATTTGAAACGTGAATTAAGAAGTGACCAATAGGAAAGCATGGTTGTCACGTTGATAAGTTGAGTCGACTCCGTCCACCTTGTCGACTAGATTAGTCATAGACCGCATAACCCTGCTTCGACGGGGTATCAATAAAATCATGATCCTTCAAGTATGTGGCATAAAGTGACCTTTTTCAATTTGATACACACCATAGAGCAACAAACTATTTGTATAAATTAGTGGAAACTAATTATGTATTAATCTTAAAGAAAAGACCTTGAAGAATAGCCTTTTGTCCTGGCCTGTAGCTGCAATACGTAGAACAGACTCAGCAGCGCCTATAGTATTAGCAAGGCATGCAAAGATGCAGTTAGCAGTATCCTGTGATATTTGCCATTCCAGGGGATCCACCGGCACCCTTGATGAGGGGGATACAAATAACAAATATACGAAAATGAGAGATCAAAATGTTGTCATTTTTAAAAATACAAGCTCAATTCCCAACAAATTCCAAGCAACAAGAATTTTCTTTGTGTGTGTGTGTGTTTATACTAGAGTATCGGTAGTAATTATAATAAAATATGGGGAACTGGAAGAGTTACGAAATGTTGATTTGGCGGAAGAGGAGACCCAGAATAGCAAGGGAGCAGAGGAGGACAATAAACACATCCGATAAAAGAGAGAGAAAGGTGGAATTCCGATAAGCACAGTGATAGTAAACCAGAGTTCCGCAAATCATTCCTATTATCGTCTTCCCTACCATTTCTCCCCTTAATCGTACTTTCCTGTCACCATCAGTCTTATTTTTACCGCTACCGCCACCACCTCCGGCATTACTAACATTATTTCCTACATTGCTACTGCTCTCCATCTAATTCAGCACTACTTTTTTACTATTTCCACGAAAACTCGCATCTGTTTACGAAACAAAAAATGACATAAAACAAATAAATGAATTCAATATCAAAGCAGCAAAGTTGAAACATAACACAAACTAATTGAATCATAATTTAAGCTTAGTTGTAAATTCTAAAGCTAACAACTGTTATTACTTAAATGCAAAAAATATAATTCATAATTGACTCGAAGCATATAATCAATTTCAATTACCAATTTTATTCATCGAAGAATCGTACCTGTTGAATCGAAACCGGAGTAAAACGCCGCCGGTGATTTGGACGTACCCGGGTTTCGGTTTGATCCAATTCAATCGGATACTTTATATTTTATTTTTGGGGTTTTTTAATGAATATGTCCCATTTTACAAACCCATTAATAAATATATCATATTTATAATATAATTAATAAATATGTTTCATTTTCAATTTTTTGAGTTAATTATAGTTAATTTTATTATTTCACATTTTTAAGTGATATATTTAACCTTTACTTAAATATCATATTTAATATATTACTATTTTACTATCTTAAATAATTAGTTACTTGAATATCAATATTTTTATATTAGTTTTTTTTTGTTAAGCAATAGTAAGACTAATAAGAAGGTCATGGCATCATTACATCTCTGGTTTCAAATCAACAAAAACTAACGGCCTGGCCTTGCTAAGCCCTAATAAAAATCTTACAGTCTGCTGAATTTTTTGATCAAGAATTGAATAGATTGAGATAAAGAATTTTAAGGCCCAAATATCACATTCGAACTCTCACAAAAAAATTAATTCAAAAGTATGGATCGACTGTGATAATTGAATTTTTTTTGACATGTATAAAAAATAATACTACTTACATGTATATGAGTTATATAAGAGTTAACCCTGGGACATTTTTATATTTGTTAAATAAGATGTGATATATTTATAAAGTAACTATTAATGTGAGACATATTATACAAATTCCCTTATTTTTATTATCAGGCGCACATTAAAGTAGTTTAATCATATTTAAAAAATAAGAATCCTAAAACTTTTTTTTCGAATAAAAAAATATAACTATTATACTAACTTATAGAATTTAAAAAAATAATAACCTTATATATGCGGTAAATTCATTTTAAAATGTGTGAAAAAAATTAAGTGACATTTGATTTTGGTCACGATTATAAAACTCAATTGATTGATCAAATATTAAAAAAAAAAATTATCTAATCAAATTTAACGTCGAATGTTTGAAAATTGTTGCTCAAAATTTGGACAATCACTTGTACTTTAAGAACGGAAACAAGTACAATTGATTTTCAACTTTTATGATCTTGATTTTGACACATATTTGGGAGCTACTCCGTATTATATTTAAAATTTTATACCAAAATAAAATTTACAACCAAAATTTTGCAATAAAAACTTAATAATATCCCAAAAATGAAGGAAGTATTTGTATCTAGAGGAGATCACGATATGGAGCAGAACAAATTAAAATTGAATTCCATTCTCGAAAATGTTTGTTCTACAATGTGATTGATACACAAATTGTAGAGTTAAATTTTCGATTATGTACAGAGTTACTTTTGTGTATGTCTTGTCTCGGTCCATTAGATTATTTTTCTGCCTTTGATAAGAACAAACTCATTCGATTTGTTGAGTTCTATCGTGCTGATTTTTTCCACCTAATCTCATAATACTAGAAAATCAACTTCTCAATTATATTTTTGATGTAAAAAGTCATACAGATTATATTGAGGTGAATGGTATTAATGTACTTGCTCACAAAATGGTTGAAACCAAAACAAATTTAGTATATCTGTTTGTACTTAATCTTTTAAAGTTGACTTTAACTTTGTCGGTTGCTACCGTTGAGAGAATCTTTTCAGCAATGAAGACGAAACCGAATGGGAGATCGTTGGCTGAATGATTGTTTATTTACTTAGGGGTCATTTGTTAAATCTGAACGATATTTTCTGAATGAATATGAATCTGAACGAATGAGTAATCTGAATTATGAACGAGAAATGTTGTTTGACAAAAAAAGTATATAAATTTTTGAATGAATATTTTTTTAATTTAATTTAATTTCTTTAAAGTTTTTATAGCATGTAATGTTATAATAGTTTGAACATTAGACCATTTGTTTTGCTAAATAAAACATTACACATATTTAGTTGTTTAGATATTTAAATTTATTATATTTTAATTAAATTAGTGTCATATTATTATGACAACTAAAAAATAAATCATCAAAAATTCAATACTTCAACTACATAAATTATAGTATTGATGGCATAGATACGAGTAATGATTAATTTATTAAATCAAAAATAATTTTTTTTAATTTTTTTTGAATTAAAAAAATTTAGATATTGTGTACCTTTATAGGATAATTAATTTTAATTGATATCAAACAAATATTTATTACCTTCTATTTGTTTAGCTTTTCAAAAAATGAAAATGAATAATATTACTACTTTTTATCAATTATTTGAGTAACAGCTAATTTTTGAAGTAAAAAAAGAGTGAGTATTGGCCAGAGATTAGGAGATGCACTGAGTGATTTGAATGGTTCAGCTGGATTTCAAAGGAGGATTCGTCCAGAAAAAATCAGGTGTCGTCCAGATTAAAAATTCATTCACAAACGGTCTGAATGATTATTTCATGGATAGTTCAGTTCATTCTCTTCCATTCATCTATTAACAAATGGCCCCTTACATTAAGAAGGAAATATTTGAAGAGATCTCGACAAAAGAAATTATCATAACAATTTCAAGAAATAAAGATTAAAAGAGTCGCGTTGTCATTATTGTATGTATAAGACATAAATCATATTTTTCTTACTGAATAAGTACATTTGATTTTATATCTTGGTGTTAATATATTTGTTCAAATTTTTTGTGCCCCTAATATGAAACTTTCTAGATCCGCCACCGTTTGGTGGCACATTGAAACCAGTGCGAATAGCTCTCGTCTACTTGGAAAACTAGTGCCCACCGGAGTAGAACAAATAAGGGAAATGTTTAATAGAGATTACTCCCTATGTACTCAAGGATGATTAATCTTCCTTTTAATGCATTAGTTTGAGGTCTTAAAAAAAACGGTTACTTTAGAAGCCAAGTATATGCATTTACTTCGTGAACTTTTGGCCCCTATCTGTAATGTAAACGTACTATTGTGGATACCGTTGATACGGGGATCTGGCATAGACATGGGAGTGATAATTCATGCATTAGTTGAGGCTTGATCGAACTTCTCCAAACACTCTCTTCCAAATTTCTGCTATTATATTATAAAAATGAACATTGTTTAATCCAGATTGATGGTTGGTGAAGGCCAGCAGTTGTAGTCCACCTAATGCTGTGTGCAACAAAGTTTCCATATCGCAAATCTACAAGAATTGTCCTGATGCAGATAACTGTGGATTATTAGCAAAGGACAACTCTGATCATCTCTCGTCGCAGCAAGAGACATCCACGTGGCCCTCGCAAAACAAGAGATGATCAATCACACGGAGGGTTCATATATTCAGCAGAGAATATAGCAGACTTGTCCATGTCATGACATATGGTACAAAGTCATTGTTTCTTCGCCTGATATTACAATACTTGTTGCCTAGAAGATATCAAATTCTTATGGCCTTTTCTGCATGACAATCCAAGAAAAAACAGATGAAAGAAAATGTCCAAACATTTCCTTTCTCTTTCCTGACTTTGGGAAGAGTGTATCTAAACTGGCTGGCATAAAAGTTTGTATGAGATAAAAAAGAAACAGAATATCACCAAGACGAGCAAGAAAGAAATGGGAGCTCAAAGGAAGAGCCCCAGTGTCTCTCGGACGAAGAATTCCATCACTCTTCAATACCTTTTTGATCTTGATTCAAGAAGCAATGTTGGAAGTAAGCTTTTGGCTAATGACAACAGCGCAAGCAGATCGTCTACTGACTCTGAAGATGAAGAAATCATGTCTGTAATCTCCTACTGCACTATTACTTATTCGTTCGATGATCCTTCTGAAGTAGCTTCTCATTTTGATCTCAAGCGCCTCAAACTCATCCAGCTCCTCTCAATCATAAAAACCTTGAAGAAACCACTAGAAGATCAAATCCTGCAACCTCTATTTCAAATGCTGTCTTCCAACCTTTTCCGGCCACTCCCTCCGCCCTGTAACACCTCCATAACCTCCATATTACCTGATGACGATGATCTTGTTGCTACTTCTACAGCCGCATGGCCACATCTGCAACTCATTTACGATATCCTTCTCCGCTTAATTATAAGCATGGAGGCAAAGGACCTTCAAGATTTTATTGACCAGTCCTTTATTACAAATCTGCTTTACCTCTTCCAATCAGAAGACCCAAGAGAACGGGAGAGCTTAAAGAATGTGTACCATAGAATTTATTCCAAGTTCACTTTTTACAGAGCTCTCATGAGGAAGGGTATGAATGACGTATTCTTGTACTATGTTTTTGAGACAGATGACCGGTGCCATTGGGGTATCGGAGATCTTCTTGAGATATGGGGAAGCATCATAAATGGTTTTACTGTTCCATTGAAGGAAGAACATAAGCTTTTTTTAAAGAGGGTTCTTATTCCTCTTCACAAGCCAACAAGTATGCAGGCATATCATCGGCAATTATCTTATTGTGTATCACAGTTTGTGCAGAAGGAGCCTGTTCTTGGTGGAATTGCTATTCGAGGAATTTTGAAATTTTGGCCAGTCACTAATTGCCAGAAGGAAGTTCTGCTTATCGGTGAACTGGAAGAACTCGTAGAATATATTGATCCTGGTCAGTACCGTAAATTTGCCTTACCTATCTGTAGCAAGATAACCAAGTGCTCCAACAGCCGTAACTCACAGGTGAAACATTAAAACTCCATTTGCTTCAATATTTGTCATGTTCACCGGAGCCTCTGAATATGTTCATCATGTGTATTATATATCATGAATATTTCTTTGTCAGAACTTGATTATTTACCCATCAGCTAGCTAAAATTAATGAGAACAGGTCCTAAGTAAGATGCTTCCACTTACACAGGTTGCAGAGCGAGCACTTTACGTGTGGAATAATGAGGAAATGCTGAAGATGGCATCACAAGCAATGGATGATGTTTTCCCTGTGTTGGTTCAAGGGATAGAAAACAACCTAAAGACTCACTGGAGCAAGGGTGTGCACCAACTTACTGAAAATGTAAAGGTAATGCTGGAAGAAATCGAACCTAGTCTATACAAAAAATGCCTCCAAAAACTCAAACTTCAGAATACAGCTGCTCAACTTGAAGAAAAGAGAAGGAAAAAGGAGTGGGATAGAATAGAATCTGCAGCATCCAGAAATGAGGTCTTGCAGCAGCAACTTCATACCTCTGATTGAAGCCCAAATACATAATACCGAATAGGGTGCTGATTCTTGTCAAAATAATTATAATTATTGGTTAAAATATTCGAATCAATTTGAATTTTTTTGTTCAGTCTCTACTCTACTGTTTGTTCAATTATACATCTAACATTTCCAGTTTGGATCGTGAGATTCCAATCAGGTGAATTGAATGGAAATGAGATTACGATACAAAATTGTATCAGAAGCTCGTTCACATTCCCCTTGAATTCTCATGACCCTAACGGCCAGTTTTTCACAAAAACAGGTCCTTCAACCCTGCCTAGTGCATAGATTTTAACCAAATTTTGAAACACTGCTTTATAGATTTTAACCAAAATCTGCATTTATAAAAACCAATCTTAGCATTTCTTCTATGTAACGTATATAACCAACAGCGAGCTATTAGAGTTGAACTAGGATACGCTATCGATTTCTACAGAAGACTCGAAATCAAATAGGATCTACAGACAACTTAATTTTATGTTGAATCCAACTCCTTCAAGAGTTTCAAACTGGATTGATTACAACAAGCTACTATATAAATGTGATTTGAAATAGATTTATACAAAATTATTATCTAAAAGTAAGGTAAACTTTGTGTGATTATATGAGTAGAATTAAGCTCAGCCCCGGAAATGCGTCAAGTTTCTGTCGCATATAGGAAGTAGTCTAATAAGAAAGCTAGCACAACACTACAACACTACAGGAGTCTTTGATCTTATATAACATTTTTTGTTACTCTTGCCAAAACATCAAATATGAACCAAAAAATCTCGAATGCCTCATATATATTTTTCAGTTCAAAGTTTCGTACACATATTATCACTAAAACAGTTGTAGAGCAATGTTTACACCGAAATAAAACACACAATACAGAATTTTACAAGACAAATCTCAAAGTTACCACTGGAATGGTTAGACACAAATGCGAAGTTAGGTACTGAAAATGTCGAGGCCACTGAATATCACAAGGTAATGACCATGACAATGTTCAATTGTATGACCTGAACAACAGCTTTATCTCAATTGTTATCTTACGGTCCAAGAGACTATTTACTTATGTATTCTATTATATATTCCCCAAACATTTGATTATATATTTTTCTCGGAAATAATATTGATACATTATTCTTGAGATATCATGTACATTACTTATTATTCGCTTCTGTTAATCTTTTGCAACACAGTCAGATACATACAATTGCTTTATATTAAGGCATACAACACACAGGTTTAGATTTAACTGCCTTCAAAAAGCCAAGTCTTAAAAATTATGCAGGAAACGCTAATAGCCCAACATATTTATAATGGTTACCACTAATTACAATTTTGCATGTTAACTGTCAACCCTAGAATAGTTATTTAACATCACTTTCGAATAATTTGAAAAGAAAAAATCATTTAGAACAAGAGCTTACTAAATTTAAGAGAAAAAGTGAAGACCCAAAACAAACTTCCTACTTTTATTTACAATTAATAATAGGAGGGGGGGATTCAGAAAGGAGTTCCATTAGTCTCTCTGTCTTGGATATTCTTACTGGAGAACCATGGACAGTCAATTTTCTGGATATTCTAGCCTGACAACCATGGACAGTCAAGCTAATAAGATGAACAAAACTTCCACACTCAAGCGACAACTGACGAAAAAAATCATTTTGTTGGAGTAGGAACTGCAGAGGACATGAAACCAAATACAAGCACCTGAGAATCGCAACACAAACTATGATACAATTAATTAAATCATGGTGCCCTATGAACATACAAAAACGGCAAAAAGATTATTCTATAAACACTGCCAACGGAAAAATATAATAAGACCCAATGGCTCAGACTACTGACCTCGTAAATACATGTCCATATATTCGCACCAAAATGAAACCCCAATTGAGTAGCATAGAGCTTATGACTTTTGAGGTCAACAATGTCCAGTTGCGGAATACAGATGATAGTGAACTCAGACAATGCACAAGTCCAGTAAGATTTAGACACTAAGACAAATCAAAAGAACCCTGCCCCTCACTTATTGCATAGATAAGCTTCTTGTACATGACATCCTGTTGCAACCAAAACCCTAAAAGTAAGAAAGACCTAACTACACATGCTGAAAGCATAAATCAATAAGAAAACTCCGCAAGATGAAATTCATAGAGAAATTACAGCTGACACAGTACCTTGGTAGAATAAGGAGGAAGCTTCAGGTAATTAGCACAAGTCATTACGCTTGGCAAGTCATCATCAGCAGATTCTGAAAACCCGGACGCATTAGATGCAGTGTTACCAATGGTTGATGAATGCTGGTACAACATTAACTGACATGTTAGTACAAAACTACAAGAGAGACTTGTGCAATAGAACATCAAATAATATCAGAGTTATCATATATGATATTTATACATTCATCATATCTTTTAACAACACCTACCTTTCTCACAATAGTTAGCTTCGGATTCAGAACTGCCAAACCACCTGGAGGAAGTCGGGGTGCACCAGTCACAAACTGACAGAAAGCTCGCTGCTGCTCTGGGGTGAATTCCCCCATAATCTCAAGTAACTAATAAAAATCACAATAAAACATATTACAGTTTCCATTGTTCTAACACAAGGATACGGTTTGGGGTTATTTAAAGGACACATACATTGATAATTGGAGAACTTTTTGCAGTATAACCATGGTCAAACTTTATGTGATCTGCCAAGGTCTCCATCTGCACAGAAGAAACTTCAAATTTAAGTATATGTCATACTGTAAATACAGGCCAAGGTACATAGTTACCAAAGAATAACAAAAGTAATTACCTCCCATAATTCTCTCCGACCACAAAGCAAATAGTCCAACTCCTTTGCAGAAAATATTTGCAACGATGAAATGTCAAACACCTGAGGTTGCTGACATCAGTTAGCACATTTCAAGCAACAAATGCAAAAAAAAACATAAAATCAGGTGGTAACACTTTGTTTTTAATAGTTTTTACTTTTTTGCTATTAGATTTATACTTTCATCTGACTACAGCAAGTACCAATACAAGATACAAAATGATTTGAAACTATCTTTCCAGCAGACTATGTTGATATCCACTGAAAATTTACCAAACTCAACAGCTGGAACAGAAAAAACCAGACGAAAGACCAACTCATAGCACTAAGTGGTATATTAGAGGGAAAACAACGCTACACGATATATACCAGAAATACTTACAACTGAAAATTTGATCTATTACAGTGTGGATTAATAAATACAGTTAGGATAAATACAAATGAGCCTGCTTACCTGACTAAACCCAGCTCTTAGTGCTTCCAACTGTCTCCTAATTCCAACCCCAACTGTGGCATCAACTACAAGAGAAATATATTCTTCCAAATTGTTTATATCCACCTGCAAATTTAACGATACATAGTTTCATTGGACATACCTCCATAAAAAGCAAACATGGTACAGTTCTATATTTCAAGATCTAATTAGATAACCACAGGAATTACATTCTCGTCGCCAGTCTTCAAAATGTAATCTGGATAGCCAGGTAGCGTGAAATCTAAGCAGAGATCTTCTATTAGAGTCCCATGGAAACGTAGGTCAGAAACTTGATCATTGGCACCCGTTGTTTCCAGATACCGTTTCCGGTGAACAACAGCTTCAAATTCAAGCAATGTCTTTCCCAATTCAGCATCAAAAGAAATGATATCATGCAAATCGAGGTCCTAAAAATGAAGAAATCATAACATTAAGATGTAAATATCTACTTTATATGTAAGTAATGAAACAGCTCGATTATTCTTAAACCAAAAAAATTAGCATACTTGACCAAGCAAAAGCTTATAAAATGCAGTAGATAATGGAAGATCTAAAAGCCTTCCATCTTGAAGAGCCTTCGCCAAAACACGGCCAAGCAATCTAAAGTGTTCAACTACTTTGCTTAATTTGCTGTCATCAGACACATCTGCACTTGCCAACCAAGGACGCGGAAACAGCCCAAGAGGTGCCTGAATTAGATGTTCAAGAGGAGCCATATCGTTAATCATCTTACTGCTTTTCTCATCAATTTCCATCATGGACTTATCCGATGCAGAATTAAACCTCCACATTTGAAGTCCAACCTTCTGTAGATCATGACTTAAAAGAGTGTAGAACTCCAAGGTTGGCCCCAATCCAGTGCCAACCTCGCCAAAATATTCTACTTCTAGAACAGCTTTCTGGCTCGAATACATCTCCATAACTTTTGCAGCAGAGTCAAGGATCCGATGTCGGGACACGCGAACTTTCTGGCGCTGCAATCTCCCTAATCTCACCTCTCTCTCATTCATTGATCCATGACCATCTGCACCCTGCTGCTGCTGAAGACGATAGAGAGCACGAGACAAACCAAAAGCCGTTGAATGGAAGTACTGACGCCGTGTCTCAAATGGAAACAAGAACGGACATGCTTTTGTCAACTGGTCACACCATGATGGAAGACTTCCGGTACAAAGTGCAAGTGCATCCTGAATCTGTCGAGCTAATTTCGGAGTAAGTTTACTATTGATGAATTCTTCACCGGGGACCAAGACACCAGTCACACTAAGATCATTTAGGCTCAATATCTTTCCTTCAGAAAATCTGTCTGTAACTGCCTGTCTACGTAAACGTGGAGCTAGCTCATTCAACCCCTCTAATACGCGTAACAATGCTAATATATTATAAGTTGGATCACTTTTTTCTAGATCGCATGGAAGCTCTCCTTGAAAAATGCTATCCAAATGTGATAATTGCTGCTTGCATAAATCATCAGTGGAACTGGACAGAGAAACCACTTTTCTCGATCTAGATGAGGAGCCAGAGCTTATTGTACCAACTGAAACCTTATCACTGGGGAGGTCTGCCTTTTGGTACGTAATGGTATATATATCTCCCCATGACCTGCTTCCATCACTGGAAACAGACTCACTACCATTATATTTATCATTCTCATCCTCATCAAGTACAAGTTGTCGCTGAATAGCTTGATAAATTGGCAACTTATTACTTAAATGCTTCCCGCCTGCAGTAAAAGTTAGCTTGGGAGATGCTAGAGGTCTTCCCTGCCTCTCTCTGGTTGTGGTACCTCTACCACTTGAAGATGAAAGACCAGCCATCGCAGCAGCAGCAAATGACATTGCACCTCTTGAACCATGAGTATTCCCGCTCCTCAGATCTGCAGAGTCTGAAACCCTTGATTTTGTCGCTCTGCTGGTAGAACCAATGGCTGGATTCACCTGGTTATCACTTGGGGGAGGACCACCATCAACTGAACCACCCAATTTAACATCATGCACTGCATGCATTATGCCAACAGGGATAGAACCATCCCCCAGTACCTAAAAAATCAGTAAACAAACAAAAAATATCCAAAATGAATGAAATTCCAAAAATCAAGATGACTCTTTACATAAATATCTAAATTGCCTTGCAGAGACCTCAAGAACACTAGTAAAGGAAATCACACCGACTCTCATGCACGTAAATAAAGATTATCTTAGTAAAATTGTCAACTTACATAAATACTTATTGTTATGTCATTGTTGATTCGTAAGTAAGTAGCACTAACACCAAGAAGGAACATAAAAAATCGGGCATGCATTTTTTTCCTTAATATCTACTTCTACCAAATCATACAAAAAACGAATAATTTATATAAAACCCATCCGAAAATCCCAAGAAAAATTAATGAGTATATGACAATCTTACACTCCTATTGATGCATATGAGCAAATTTCGCCACAATACTGACAAAAAAAATTATAGACTATAACTAAAACCAAAGAAAGCAATAACAAATCATGATATCCTACATTAAATGCAAGATCACATTTATAATCCTACTACCACATCTTTCACATCTATAAAAAGCTTGCTATCAAAATAGCAAATTTTTAATCCGCTAAATGGCTACGTATTTAAAAACTGACAGTCAGCCAATTCCTCAGCTCGTACCTCTATAAATAACATGAAGTTGACATAACTATTCAGGAGAAAACTAATGTTATGAATCTCTTCAGTAACAAATTCCACGAAGAATTAAAACTTTGGTTAGTTAACGGATTAAAGGTAATTATACATACATCATCCTGCCCTTCCTCATCGTTGTCATCAGAGATATCTTCATCTTCGATCACCATCTCATCATCAATCTCCAAAGGAGATGTCTCCAATTCCTCGTCCTACCAAATACGAAACATAGTTACACAACACAACAGAAATAAAATACAATATAAGACCTATTTTTAGGAACTGTAACACAGATGACTGAGAAAAACTGTAAAAACGGTAAATGACGTCTATATTTTAAATCGGCACAAAACCTTTGACATCGTTGATATTAGAGAAACTGAATACCTACCAATTACAGCAGGATATTGGTCACTGTAGATTGGACGAAACATGCTAGACTACAAAAATATTAGAGCAAGGAATATAAACGGCAGCATAAATAAACCCACACATCCATGGAAATTATAACCTCCAATTCCTCCACCATCAGTCGGGCATAAATATAACATTCTAATGGGAGACTACTACAAGATCTTGGGTAAATTTTTATTATTGTATGTTTTCCCTCTTTTTTTAAAATCATATATGCTTATATACTGCAGTATTTTTTAAGCAATTGAGCTAAGGAAAACCAAAATAATCATTTAGCGCATAAAGCACATATTGACCGACACAGGCTCAATTTGTTGTAGGAGACCTTGAAGCACACTGTGCATGCTGCACTCAAGACCATTACTATGTCTCTTGTATTATTTTTTAGATTATTAACCTAGACACTATCCCACCTTCTGGTTGATGAAAAGAATTTGTTAGAAGTATATTTTTTATATGCCGAAGTTACATATCAGTATATCACCAACCTAAGAACACTAGCCTCCACTGAGTGGAAAGGAGTCATAAAGCAGGCAGGCATCATCAAGCACAATTTGTCACAATCAATAATTTACTGAAGAACACTTGACTTTATTCTCAGATATCTTATACTTCAATTAAAATATATGAAACAGGAAAATGGGAACATTGAGGTCAAAATTGTTATCAAACATATAATAAGAGTTTAAAATGATAATGTCAATGGAAACTTCGAAGAATATAATCTACCAGTGATGGCTAAGGACCTTGAAAGATTGGTTTTGATACTGATACCAACTCTTGGCAAGATTAAGAATCACTTGTTAATTGACCGAGACTGGACGGCATAAGGTTAACCCGGGAAGATGCAACTTCCTACGAGGTCAAATTAATAACATAAGATTTCTTACTGTTTGCCTATATACTTCGGATGCAATTCTAACATTACAACTAAAATTGACGTTACCACAAAATATAATTTATGTAAGGTTGACTAATTATAATAGGCTAATAGCAATTTCTACAAATAACTGCAAAAGCCTGAATTTTCTGCAAAACACTCGACCTAAACTATAGTGCATATCACAGTTGTAACAATAACTCTTGTTAAGCTAATATTGTTGTTATGAATGAGATATTGGGATCAAGGGAACAACACTGAAGTTTATCACGCATGGGAAAATAATATACACACTGTTACCTATATACATACCTCTGAACTAGAATTTACTTCCACGGCTTTCATTTGTGCATCTTTATCCAGAGCTGCTTGTCTACGAGCAGCGTTTCTTGTACGAGGACCACTTCCATTTTCTTCAGCTGTCCTCAAAACAGCCTTTCCCGTTCCCTTTGATAAGCTAGTATTTTTCTCTTGTACCATTTCCTTCCTTGCACTGTCACCGATACTAATAGATTTTCTGGATCTTGTTGACATACGGCAAGCCATGGGGACAGTAGTTGAATTAAAAGGTGATGAAGCACCAGCAGCAGTAGACATGGTCCTGGACTCAGATCTTCCTACAGATGCTGAAGGCTTCTTTCCAGACTCATCTCGCTTAACTCGAGGCCACAGAAACTCTTCAACAGCAGCTAAACTTGCTAAAGGATCAATTAAAACAACATTTGAAGAATAATCACGGAGAGATTTTTCTCCCTTTTCTCTACAAAGACGTAACTTTATTGGTTGAACTAAAGCACTCAACCCAGATGACAGGCGTCCACTTCCACTAGATGACCTGGAACTATGGCTTAGCACCACCGGAAAACGCTCCAATGAGGACAAAGCATTTTGAAGCTTCTGAACTAGGATACTCATAGGAGCCAAATTCTTTTCTTGAAGACCAGAAGGAAGAGCAACTGCAATAAATGATTTGTACCGTCTCAGTGCCTGCTGACGGTACTTAGAAATAGCAGTATCAGAAATCTTCTCCTTTGAGGAGAATCCGCATGATAAGTACTTGAGCAAAGCAGCTACAACCCCACTACCAATGAACTCAAAAGTTGAAACACTGTCCCCTTTGCATAACTCTGTTAGTATTTCAGATATTACCCTAGCCAAATCCTCTTCCTTATTAGGACAAATATCAGCAACACATAGCCCTATAGCTTTAGATTTTCCTTTAGACTTAGTTCTTTGATTATCAACTCCAGCATTTAACTTTGAGCAGAGATTTTTCATATGTAGGAGATCATCTGTAAACCCAGCTTCAATAGAACCAGGATCCGAAGGGAAATATTTATCTTTAAAAGCCCGGGCAGATAAGCTTACTTCCACACGTAGACTGGAACTGACAGTTGACACCTGTGCAGGATTTGGCGGTGAACCACCAGCTAAACTTGAACGTTTGGAATCTTCAGCCGTGTTTCCATTTATATTTAAGTTTCCACCACGTCTTCGGTGACGTCCGGACCTCGATAACGATCCAGCTACAGAATCACTTTCTTTCTCAAATGTTGGTAGAGGCAGAGCAGTTGCAGGAGATCCGGCTATTATTAATGCATCTACAGCATGCACCACACCTTCCCTCACAAATATCTTGGAGAATGTTTGTGGAAGTTTATTCATTAAAATCTCAGATATCTGCAGGGCAGGGATCAACACCTGCGGATCTTTCAACGCTAGAACTCCAGCTAAGAAGCTAAACATCAACCAACAAAATTAACTGGTGAATATCTATCTACACTCAAAGCAGATCCACATAATTTACACATGGTGAATATCTATCTACACTCAAAGCAGATCCACATAATTTACACATGTAAGTTTTCACAACAAAGGGTTACCTTGATATGTTTGTCCCACTCAATAGAGACCGGAGTATGTCTGCGCTGCTGAAGTACATAAGCTTCCCAATAACAGAAAGGCAACTGTGACGGACAGGACCATTGACACTGGATCCGTAGATCTGCATAGTACAAAAAAAAGATATAAAAAAAACAAAAATAGCAGCGAATAAGAGCTCTTTTAGGTCTGGAATCTAGATTATTGGGAAATTAACCTGGATTAATACAGGAAGAAGATCCGTTCCAAATTTCTGGAGGAGCTCGGGCTGTTCACTGAGCAATTTCTCACGAGCAGAAATCTCATTCTCAATTAAATCATCTCGCTCCTCAGAAACAACAGGGGGCAACTTTGTAAGAGATCCTTTCACAAATACATTAGAGCTTGAAGGAAGAGATATGGTTCCTTGAGGCAGCGGGGGAAGAAGTTCATTCGCTAAATTTACAATCTCAAAAATCTGTACCAATATACAAAGTTCAGATATCCACACATAGATGCAAGGTAGAAACCTTGAATATTAAGAACAATGGTACTGCCATATACAAACTAAAAATGAATACAGAAACCAATAACAACGGAAACTATGTAACTAAACCATGAGTGAATTCAAATGTAAAATATATTATCCTATTTTACCAACCACCTAATATTTGATGACTACTACCTAGATTTAGATTGTGTCATTAACTATCACATTAAAATTTTGCATCTTCTCAAAGATGTCAATTAAGTATATTAATCAAGAAAATAATTCACTACAGATGGGTACAAATTAACATGTACCTGGTCAGGTGGCCTACTTAGTGCAGGGGAAGCAGACATGCTTGTGACAAGCCCGGAACCAGATAGTATATCTTTCAGAATGCTGCTAATCCCAAGGAGCAACAACGTTTTGGCTCCTAAATGCGAGCTACGTGCACAGGTTGAAAGTAAGCGAACCAAGCCCTGCATAATTCTACAGTTACAAACACAGTAAACGAATGCAACTCCCTAACATTGATCATCATTTGCAAGTACCGTATAAGTGGATGTGCTAAGTGCAGCTTGTCCACCTCCAGAACTACCAGTGGAGATTAGTGATAATGCTTGCATGATGAGCCCATGATTACATAGTTCATCATTCAGCCTATCCGGAGAAGATGCGAATGCCTCCACAATCTTAGTCAAGCATATTGAAGAAAGTTCTACAACCTAAAATCAGATGAATAAAAAAAGAAGGGCTTAGTTAGCTTGTACTAAAGACAAACTCACATGGAACCTTTGTGGTTGCAAGTTGCAGCCAATTATATAGATAAATAGGGCTTACCTTGGCATCTTGATACTGAAGAAGTGGGGTCAGTAAAGGAACGGCATTTGTTACAAATTCGGCAGCATCAGCAGGGAGTTTCTTGCACATATTCACAGCAATGGAAAGTGCCACACGCTGAAGAAAGTAATAATTTTGAAATGAAATCATCGCATATTTAATATAGATGCAACTTAACAAATTCCACAATTCAGTACTGGAAAAAGTTTACTCAATTGATTACCTGGACTCCTGTTGAGAAAAAATCAAGAAACTGGAGCACTGCCATAAGTGCCCCTGCCCTTAAGCAAGCAGTTGGGTTCTCCTGAGATATCTTCTTGAGGGCTTGTAAAGACTGTTATCATCGCAATAAGAAGCAAATTTACAACTTGAAATTTTAGAGATACATTATCAAGGATAAAATATGACAACCTTTCTTTTAATATAACAAAGTGAAGTTTAAACTATAGAAAGTCTAAAATTATATGAGTTTTCAACTACCATTCGAAGTCAACATAATTGGCTCACCTGTTCAGCCAAATCCATGTACTCGATTGTGAGCAGTTTATCCACAAAAGAACTCACTGCACCATAATGCACAACAGTAGCACATGAAGTTGGAAGCACATCGCATAAGTGAGTAAGTGCCCTGGCCGCAAGAAGCATTATGTCAGCATTATCCGTATAGCTAAGAAAATTCACAAGCACCGGAACAAACGACTCTACTGGAAACGAACTAAGTGAGTCCTCGGTCCCAATTGAGAGCATCTCACAAAGTTGAGTCAATGCCTCAATTTGCCTTCCCTCCTCCCCATCTGCCTGCAATCCAGACAGAATTTTCTTTAGCCTACTACTCTGATGCGAGGAAGAGGCAGCAGCAGCCATCGCAGACGACGGAAGCAAATCATCTAATCCAGCTCCCAATTTTCTCAAAAGACCTTGAAGTGCACTACTAGCCGAAGTCAAATTATGGTGTAACATTCCCGCATCACTCTCACTATCATGATCATCCTCATCCTCATCACCATCTCCTCCATTACCCGTCGATTCCATATTCAAACCCAAACCCCTCTCCGCATCTCTACTCTCTCTATTCCTTTCCCTAATCCTAACTTGATGCTCTTTCTCTTTGGCTTTCTCTTTACCTTTACTCAAACTATCCTTATCCTGATTCTTACCACGGCGACCACCACGTGAACCAGAACCAGACGCCTCAGCCATTTTCAAACCTCGACTCGACAATGCAGGAGTAACAGGCGAATTTGCGTTAGTAGACGAAGAAGTAGACAAACGAACACGTTTACGAGTAACAAGACCTGACGACGACGAAGAAGGGGCTGATGAGGTAGCCTCTGCCCGCTTCCGACTACGAGTTTCCATACAAAAACCACTATCAAACACTATTCAATCGCCGATACTATCGACGATCAAACAATAACCAATCTAAAATCTCTTATCATCCCCCAACCACAAAACCTGATTGTCCAATTTTACAATCTGCACTATAAACAAATTAAAACATGTATTATTATAACTAATTAAAACAAGAATCAAGACTAATTAATCAAATTAATCCAATCAGTTAAGCAGTTATAATAACATGAATAAGTGATATAAACAGATACAATTGGGACGAGTATCAATAACAAAACCCTAATTAAAATAACGATCGACAAACAAGTTTTAGTTTAAAAATTAAATTAGATATTAAACGAACGTGATAACAATCTAAAAAATCTAAAATCTAACCTCTGATGATTGTATGATTCTTAGGTATTGGTGAACTGGGTATATGTTATATGGGAGGGGTACAGTTAATATGATATGGTTATATCAATGGACACTTCTATTTTTAAAGGTTAAAAAGCCCAATTATACATTACAGGGTTAGATAATTTTAATATCAGTCCAGTAATTAATACCGAATAAAATACTATAATGGTTTTTGTTTTTACATTATCCGTTTTTAGAGATTAGTTGGCGAAAAAAGTTCTAGTAATATCTGACAGTTGTACATGACTTTTATCGATGGGATCCGCAACTTTTTAAAAATAATCTCGACAATACTTTTCTCCCGGGTTAGTAGCAATGGCAAATAGGAACAATT
Source organism: Apium graveolens (assembly GCF_009905375.1). Classification (NCBI taxonomy): domain Eukaryota; kingdom Viridiplantae; phylum Streptophyta; class Magnoliopsida; order Apiales; family Apiaceae; genus Apium; species Apium graveolens. The sequence continues at coordinate 152,865,560 of NC_133647.1, read as the reverse complement.
AGATTGCCCTTTTGAACCATGGGGCCGTTGATTACTAGACTACACAGTATTTCATGGAGATTAACTTTTTTTTTATGAAAGTAAATTGCTTCATTACTCAAAGACAATTATAAGAAAGAGCCTCCAACAAACACGTAGAAGGAGACGTGAATAAATTATGGGAATTTACTAAACACAGGATTCCAGCGACTTCATGTGCTACCTCGTTAGCATTCTTCCGAACAAAAACAATCGAAACTCTACATAAATTGCTTAGCATTTGTTTACAATTCTCGATTATTTCTCCAACCTCTAGAAAATTCACCTTCTGGCCTGCAATTGCATCAGCATTGAGCTTTGAATCAGACTCAATTATCACTTCATCATTTTGCTTGCCCATGTCCTTGATCCATGATAATGCTTCCATAATACCTATTGCTTCCGCTTCAACTACTGATATCTCCCCTGCCAATTTCTTCGTCTTGGCTGCTAAGAACTGGCCTTCATGGTTCCTTAGCACCATACCTGTGGATAAAACTTTGGCACCTGGAATGACAGATGCATCAACATTTATTTTGAACCCTGCAGGTGGGGGAGGTTTCCATCTTTCGTTGGCTTTAGACACTACAACTTGAGTTCTCGGTGGATCATGTTCCACAAGATCGGGGTGTTTTCTTGCTTGAGTTCATTGTGCTAAAATCTGGAAGCTACTATCCATAGCAAAAGCAGCTGTGACTACTTTGCCATCCCATACCTTTTTATTTTTCCAGTACCAAATGCCCCATAAAACCATACAAATTTTCAAAAGCTCCTCAGCCTTAGCATCAGTAAGTTTCTGCAGCAGCCACCCATGAGCACACTCCACTTGACTCCAATCATAAGTTAGCCCCACGTGATTCCAGCATTCAGTAGCAAAACTGTAGTCATAAAACAAATGTATCATATGTTCTACATCAGTTTCACACATAGGACAAGTAATAGGAATTCGAATTCCTCTAGAGTTTAATCTCCATCGAACTGGGACAACATTCCTACAATATCGCCACACAAAAACTTTAATTTTATGCGGGATATTTAGATGCCAAATTCTCTTCCAACCTACACATGAGGGAGTAGCATGCAAACCAATATTTGATTCATACCAAAAGTGATAAGCTCTTTTTGCCGTATAAGCACCATTACTCGAATGAACCCAAACTACTTGATCAGCCACATCTCGTTGAGGGATACGAGTTTCAAGAATTGCATCAGCATCTTCTTGAACAAAATTTTGTCTGACTAAAGTCGTGTTCCATTTCTTTTCACCTGGCATGAACAGAGAAGCCACTTTCCCATCTCTACCTTCATACATTTGAACTTGCTCCACCTGATTAATTTTGGTAATTTGTTTTAGTTTCAAAAAAAAACTTTGGTAATTTGTTTTAATTTAACCAAGTTTAAATGAATAAGTTACAGCAGTCCATCATATTCACCAATCAAATTTCTACTTCACAGGCTTTAAGATGAGATATATATTGCGCTTCTTTTAAACACAATGGTCAAGAAACATTTATCACACAGTGTATTAATCAAACCAATTATCGAATCTGAAGTATTTCCATACAAATGTAGGTAAATCTCATGTGATATGAAAAAATTTGTGGGCAAAATCTAAACTACTTTGTGATCCAATTTTTTTTCTTCAAATTATTCTTAGTTCATGTGATATATGACACCTGTTTTTTTTTACTTTTTACATATTGTACGCGTACATAATAAATGGTATTGATATTTAGATTAGATCATAATTGTGATAAACAATAAATTAATACCTTATCGAGAAACTCCAATTGTGTGTCCGTCAAATTAATTCTGGAAAACAAAAACAAATCAGTCCGACAACCATAAAATTCTAGTTGCAGGGCCAGGGTAGTATTTGCATAATCTTATCATATTACTTGGGGGGGTTTACACACATGTCGATGTAAGTGAATTATACTTTAGAAGGAGATAGAAAATCGTGCCGCGGTTTGTAAGAGTAAAAGATTGAAAGAAAATATGGTTATGAATGATACAACCAAAATCCTAAATCTTTTTTCGGTTTTCAAAATGACAACGAACACGGGGCTGCAAGACATCAACGGAGAGATTAACATATGATTTTTGATTTGCGGGAGATTAAAGCCATCTATTTGTTAGTGTATACTGAAAATATTTATTTGAAGTATATACATTTATTTCTGGCCAGTTTAATTGAGAATCATTTGAATGTTTACATGTTGTCTAATATTATATATTGTGTACAATCTAGTATCAAATGGGATACAGAATATTAGATTGTTAAATACGATTATATAATATAATAAGGTTCACAGCACATGTGGTGTTGGACAATCCACTGGTATGGCTGTAGTATTATTTAGATTAGTTTATATTGACTAATAAATAATGCTAGTATACTTTGTGTATATTGAACAGGATCAAATTTAGAATTGTTCCCTTAATACTGATTAAGAAGGAGAACTAAGATTCTATGCTATTATTAATGCTTAGGTTCTTAATCCGGAAATAGTAATTGACACGTGTATATTATTTACATGCTTTGATTTATATATTAAAAAATTCTTTTGAATTATATCATTATATTTTGGGTGATGGAATTATATACATGGTGGATATTATTTATTGAAGGAATCCATGTCCTGATAATATTCGGGGTAATGATGTCCCCTTGAAAGCTCAAAAAGATTTAATTATGTGAAACCCTACAGGTGGAATTTATTCTGGCATAATTAAATAAAGGTTGAGTGGATGATCAAGGATAAAAGATATTAATTAAATAAATTATCAGTAATTTATTTAATTAATGGACATATGATATTTTAAATATGGGGAATTTAATAAGCAAATAATATTGGAACCGAATTAATTAAATTACGGTATTAGGAAAGGTAGTGCAAATATTAATTCTTTAGTGGATTGAATTAATATTTAATTACATTGGGCTAGGCTCAAGATGTAATTAGAAGGCCCAACCTAATTATCCATGGTCTCTATTGTAGCCTATATATATTCTTATTCTCTTCTTGCTTGGCAATTGTGTGAAAACATATTGTAGCCACCAAGGAGTAAGGAGAGGATAAATTGAGAAGACGGAGGCCACACTTCGCTCAAGGGAATTTGGGAATACAATAGAAGAGCGTGGAATCAACCATTAACAAGGTAATCTTCTTTTCGTAATCTTTATCGTAAAATGTAGTAACACCCCAAGTCTGTGGTTCCCAACACTATTTTCTATTATTGTTGACCGTTTTACTTTGATTTTCTCATGTTATTGATCGATTTTTTTGGTCGAGACTACTGTTTATTATGTGCAATCCACACATCTTCAATGACACAAAAAAGGGAGAAAGAGTTTGGGAAGTGATCAAATGGTGGTTACCATTTTTTCATTTGGCCATTCATTAATGTTTCTTGATTCGATCCAGTGCGAGGCCTTCAACGGACAATTGGGTGCAAAGTTTCATACATTGCAATATTGGAAAAATGCATACAGTTTCAGTTGTGAGTGAGAAATTGAAGACATATCTGTGGGGTCAAGTGAAAAGTTGAAGACATGTCGATTGGGGGAAACAAAGGCATTAGACTAGATGAGATATCTCGAGATTAGTAGTGTCAGACATATCAGTCAATTTGGAAGCATGAAGCATCTTAAAAGAGACTCCTTGTAGGTATGTTTATGTAAATACAACCATGGGCTCAGGTTTGTCTAGTGTACTTTTCTTACTTATATTGTTTGATTAATATTTGTCATTTTTGTTACTGTATACATTTATCACATACTATTTTTATCGTGCACTAAACTGAGGGTCTTCACAAAAACAACCTCCATATTCTCCAGAGTATGGATATGGTCTGCGTACATCTCACCCTCCCCAAATACTGTTCCAAGCAATATATACTGGTTATTTTTTTATTTTATTTTATTTTGTTTTGTTTCATTTTTGAGAGAAAAAAGAAAGTATTTTTTTAAAAAAAAATACTGTAAGTTTCGTTAAAACGACCATCCATACACGAGAATCTACCTACTATTACGTGGATGGCATGAGAATACAAGTTAATCTGCTCAACTCATGAACCACCTTATTTGCATGTTTTCCAACAAGAGATACAAAGAATGCTAGTTGTGCTTTAAGCTTATCCCAACAATTCGGTAAAATGTGGCCCACTTCCAAGTGAACAAAACTCCCTTTCTACAAAATTTAAAATGTGATGAGTGAATCCGTGTTAACTTTGCTTCAATTCATGATAAAGTCTTACACACTCCCATGACCAGAGGCTCCATATAACTAAATCATTTTTTAGTAATCGAAGATAAAATGTCCCAATACAATTTCTAAAAACCATACCAAACTAGAAAGACTTAACTCCTGCAAATACATATACATCTACATTCACTTTTAAATACCTGTTTTTCGGGGTTTTCTATGTTCAATTATTAGAACCAACTTCTTGACATGGATCATTGGTAGTAATATGTTGCCCATTACGTGTTTTAGCTTTCTTTTAATCTGTCACCATCATGGCACACAAATCCAAAGGTACACAAGTGTCATTGTTAGTTTTAACTTATATTTAAAAACATAAATAAAAAAATGAATAATTATATGAGTTACATTTGGATAGTTATTATTATCTTAATTGGGCATTAAATGTAATAATTAAGTATTAGGCAATTATTTTTTATGGGGTGGAAGAGTGGGATGATTTGCTCATATATTGAGGGTAATCATGTTAAAATATACACCAAGAAAAGATGATAGATTATTCAATCCTCTATTCGAAACCCTTAAATAATTTTATCTTTATTATATATTTTTTTAAATATTTTATTTGATTAAATACAACAGTCACTACCTTAACTTCTTATACTCTTTTATTCTTTCAAAACCAAATACCCTATAAAATCTTAGTTATCTTAGTGATCACAACATTTGAAGCAATAATGAGTTTATTAAGTAGGATTCAGGAGCATAAGTGGCATTATGATATTATATGTAATATATACATATGCATAACACTTAGGTTAAAATTATTTTCAAAAAAAAATACTTAGGTTAAAATTGGCAATCAAAAAATATATGGAGTAAATGTTCTATATCTGTGTGACACATAAGTCATGTAATAGAAAACTTACATCTTTAGATTTTACTCAATTCTTCATACGAATGTTGTTTTGACAAAATCTCCAAAGAAAAATATGTAACTTAGAAGGGATTGTGAGCCTTCAGATTTTCTTCCATCCTTCATCGTGCACCACAACTAAGAAACAATAATTGCCATAATAGGTTTCACATATTCTTAATGAAAATGCTCCTTCACCATGTCATTGTCCCCCTAATTACATCCCGAAATAAGTATGAGACTAGCTCATTTTGTCTAGCATATATGTGACTTTGTTCAACATGAATCCCTCTTTTACTTTGAAGTCAGGGGTCATTGGTTGTAAATATATATGTCACATCTCCTGCAACTCATATGTACTCTGTATACAAGTTTTCTTTTGCAGCGTGGATTCTAGACTAGACCGTATGTATTTAAAAGCTTCCAAAAAATGAGAGTGAAAATAATATATCGTTTTATAAAGACGAGCAACCTGAAACTGAGGTTCGTTTATAAACTTCCAGCATATTTCAAAACCATCCATATTTCGAAAATATAAACCACTTTGCTTTTGGTATACTCATTGTTTTCCAAGAGTGCCACTTTATACATGTGCTTTCATTCACATTCGAGCTCCACTAGAATTTATTCAACATTATTTCAATTTCTTGACAGAGTGATTTAGGGAGTAAGAAAGAACATGTGCAATATGAGGGAATGGACTGTGTTATATTTTTTATCAAAACCAATTTATCTGCACTTGAGAAAGGCTCCACCTTCCATCCTTGTATACTCCTCTAAACCTTGTCTTTGATAAAACCAAAAAAATCATATTCTTTGACCTTCCAGTAAGTGTTGGTAAAAATTATATTCTTTAACCTTCTACGTTTTCTTGAAAAACCAAATAAATATTATCCACAAATAAAAAATGTGTGATAATCAGAGTTGTGGAGCTAATTTGAAATTCTTGAATACTCATATTCATGGCAACTTGTTCAAGAGAGTTCGAAAAGCCTTCAACACAAAGTAAAAATAGGTACAAGGAAAATGGACCCCCTGACGGAGGCTCGTCTTTGGAGTGATATGACCTATGTAGGATCCATTAAAACACACCTCATATGACACTGTGGATACACACAACATTATCCAATTTACCCACTTGTTATAAAAGCCTTTAATCCTCACTATATACTTCAAATAGTTCCAATCTACATGATCGCCGACCATACTAATCTCGATTTTTAAAGCAATTTCCTACGATTCTACTTCCTTTATATATGATGAACGGCCTCGAACGCTACCAAAAAGGTTATCAGTTATGCTCTTTTTTTGTATAAAAGTGGAAAATGAGTAAAATATTAATCGAGGATCTAATCCCAAGCTTTCTCGAACCGGTGTCACAAAAATATGCATAGTGGAATATGCATAAAAGAGGATCTTCTCGTAAGTTTCGTACTAAATTATATGTCTATTTATTGTAAGCTCTAAAAAATAATTGGTAATATATTTGGTCGTCGTTTGGTTCAACCATAAAAAAATTATGGTTACATCTTCAATAATTAAATAAATAAGAGTTGTTATATTTATACTAAGAAATATACTCTATATATACTATTATACTAAAAACCCAAGTATCGAACATCTCTTTTTATAGAATATTATACCAAAAACCTATGGTTGGAACCTTTTATCAATTATGTTTAAAAAAATTATATATTAAGGTTATTTTACCAAAAGTTCAAGATTTGAATCTTCTAAATAAAAATAATAAAAATTGGAATTTCTGTTATTATTCAAAATAATACATGCAATTCATTTAGCGGAAAAAAATATGTAATTATTTAAATAACTATTATAATCATTATTAAAATTATAACTCTTAAAAATAAAATTTTAAAATAAAAATTATTATAAATACTAGTTAATATGATTAAACTATTTATAAAATTAAAAATAACTGTTAAAAATATTATAATATAAAAAATTATAATGAATATTTAAAAAAATAATGCTAGGGGTTGTATTCTAGCAATCTATACTATTGTATTAAAGACAAAACGTTAAAAATAAGGTTTTCAATTCTTTAGTCATTCCCGATCCAAAGTCAAATATTTCATATTAAAGTTATGACAGTCGTTATATATAATCCTAAATATTATTACATAAGGGGTTTAATGTTTGAATCTCAGCAACAATATATTAAAATTACTAGTATATAACCCGTGCGATGCACAATTGTATTTATCATTATATACTGTAAATTATAATTTTAACATGTTGATGGAATTCGAACCTTGCATTGTATAAGATATTTTGGGATTATATTATAAATTTAATATGGTGTTGGTGAGATTCGAACATTGCATCCCCTTATACAAATGTTTTTAGGATTATATCCACGGTTTTCATAAACTGAACCTTAAATATCAAATGGGAACTGAATTGAGAACTTGAACAATTTGATGAATTCGAAGAGTCGATGCAAGTGTTTGTGAACTTGGGTAATTTATTGATTTCAGAGAGTTGATGAAGGCAAATAGGTAATGCGGACAATTGATACAATTGATGGACATTAAGTTGTATGAACCCAGCAGGAGTAGACGTCAGAGATAATTGATATGTGAGAGTTGTGCGGGTGCGTGTGTTTTGTGTCCGGGAACAATTTATTTTCTATTCTAAATATAAAGTTATTTTTATTTGTAGGTGTTCTTTTTTTAAATATAATAGAAGAATATAATATAAGTGTCCTATTTTAAATATAATAGAATGACCAAAGACCAACAGACAAACTTTCAATATTTTATTTTTAATATAATAATTTATAACATATAGAGATAAAACAAAGGTGAATTGCATGGGTTATATACTAGTAATTATATAAAAAATATATAATTGGTGGCAATTTGCTTCAAACATAGACCATTAAATTTTTAGTAAAAAATTCAGAACTATTAGATCTAATACTAAAACATATTTTATATTTAAATTATTTTATTAAAATACTAAGGTTCGAACCCATTAATGCCACACTTATATTAAAATGTTAAATTATTATTTTAAAATATTTAATAATTTATTAATATTTACTAAAATAAAAATAATTGTATAAAATATTTACCGCGGTACTTTAAAAAAAATCTTCACATTGCACAGGTTTACAAGTTAGTATATATAAATAGAGTAGTGTTGGTGGTACCAAAGAAAAATAGAAAAATGAAAAATGACACATTATAATTTGTGAATGCATTTTTATGCACGATGAAACTATCATTTTATGAAAATTATTACGCAATACATTTTTCCATGTGTCATTAAAAATGTTTTTGGGACCTTTATTATTTCTCATATAAAAAAGTATGGGAGGACCATCCTCCGGGTGAAAAATTCTTTTTCGGTGACTAATTGTCATTTATTAGAGCACGGGTATAAAGTGTTCTTATATCAAAATGGGTTAATTACTCCATGCTTCATCATTTTATCTTATTTATGTAAAATTAAATATGAGTTGAACCACATATGAATATAGTCAATGAATTTCACAATCTAATCAACTGAGATTCTAGCTCAATATTTGAAGTTGTTAATTTGCAAGTAGATTTCATGGTTTCTTTTGTACCCAAAATCTTCATCGGCTTGATTTAGGTGCATTCGACTTAGAGTTCGCATCTTTAAGTGATAAATGACCTAGATAATAGGCCTTGGATGATGTATGAATAAGAATTGTAGTTAGACAGAATAGAGAGGTCTTCAGAAAGTTTACAGGGATTTAAAGGTTCTACATGAACAAAAAGGTTACTTAGGGAACATAATCCTTCATCTGGAGAAGATTACAGCAGTTTAACATGGTTGGAACAGTTTTTTCTTATTTACATTATTATTATTATTATTATTATTATTATTATTATTGTTAGTGTTAGTGTTGATTTTATTATTATTATTATTATAAATATACAGTTATTATATACTTCTAAAAATATATTAAAGTTCTTATATGATTAGATAAATAAAATTTTAAAAATATAAATATTAACAGAAATACATGTATCTCACAGGGTTTAAGATAGTGGTTTTAAATTTCTATTGGAGGAATCTCAAAATAAGTAATTTATAACTTAAAATGAATAAGTAATTTATGAGTGATAAGTGAATAAATACTTATAAGTCATATAAGCATTTGAGTAATTTATTTATAACTCGTATTTTTTTATTTAAATGAACTAAAATAAACAAATTTTGAATACAATCATCGTACTTCATGTATTATAAACTAGAACAATATTTAATATATATAGGGTCGCGCTCAAATGAGAATCTTGTTATAGTGAGATATGAGAACCAATCATAGTCACTCATTTTTATGTCTTGTATTAATCTTTCACAATTAATTTAATATTTGATCATCTTTCTAATTTAAATACCAACCACTACCATCTACGATGACCATCATTTCCGACCACCACTATCACCAGTGACCACCACCACCTCACGCGACCACCAGAAAATCACCACCGTTAAACCAAAATCACCACCGAAAAATATAAAATCACCACCAAAAAATGAAAATCAAAATCTGCAAAAATAAAATCACCACCGGGAAACCTATAATCACCGGATTCGAGTACTATTTTTTTCCCCCAGATCCGACCCCGGTCACCAACTCCGACCATTATACCAATATAATCACCACATCACTAATTACCACCAATCAACACTAAAAATACACTATTTACAAATATCAGCCATCACCTACAAATTTTACCAACACAATAGCATTACCCATCACCATCATCATACACCGCCTTCAACCCTACAACACACTACCACTAATCAATAATATTTAAAATATCATCATTATATAATCATAAAGTAATACAATATTATATAAAATTACCAAAAATGAAACAAAAATCTTAATAAACAAATTTAAGTAGTAATTTCAGATATGAGTTTCGTCGGAGAAAAAACAAATCTAGTAAATTAACTATTGCTGGTAGCGAGGGGAGTGGTGGCAGCGATGCCTCGTCGTGGCGGAAGGAGGTTGTTATTGCTGGCGGCAAAGTTATAGATAGATGGTGGGGAGGGGGGAGAGAGAGAAGATCTAAGATCCGTGCTTACCGGATATAGGCGGTGGAGTAGCGGAGGAATTTCTGTAGGGCGGCGGGAGATGGGGGTGGGATGGGTGGATGCTGGGTTGCTGGGGAAGGGGTCAGAGGAAATAGAAATGAACAATTTAAAATGTATGATCATGATTTAATTTAGTATTAAAATTGTATGGCTGAGGTTAGATCTTAGTTCTCACATTAGTGAAGTGTTCTCATCTGAGCAAAAACAAATATATATATATATATAAATATATATGTTGGTAATCCATGTAGGACTCCCTTCGATAGAGGTCCGTAGAAAACTATTATTTAAAAAATGTAAAATCACAATTTTTTTTCATTTTTCATCATATATAGTTACAAATTTTAATTACCAGATTAAAAACAAAGTTGCACATGTTTTTATTTAAAAAATTATTCAAATTTGATGAAATAGTTTAAAGTGGTCATGTAGTAGAATCACTGTAAAACCACACTTATTCCAAATTATTTCACATTAGAATCAAATTTAAAGTCAATTTTTTTTTTGAAATTTCAATTGTTAAACGTTTTATTATATTTAAATAAAATTATTATTCTACATTAGCAACGAATTTGATGAAATCCTATAATAGAATCAAGGGTTTTCTACGGTTCTCTATATAAGATGGTTCTCTCTTGAAGAAATGTCTATATATATAAATTTATATATTAAAACTAAAATTAATAAAAAAGTGAATATCAAAATAAGTTCATAAAAAATATGTTTTTACCGCTTATAAGTTTTAGATTTGACTTATAAGTTAGGTTGACAAACATTCATCGATAAGTTGGTACGGATTTATAAGTTATGACTTGACTTATAAGTTATAGCCAAACACACTCTAAAATCCATTTCTAAACTTTTAGAGCTGGCTTAAATTTACTTGTTTTAATTTCATATAGTTTTATTTAAGGAAAGTTAATATGCTTATTTAAATGTTCAACTTAATGGTTTCATATTTTAAATATTAAATAAAGTATAAAAAATTTAAAAAAACTATCCAAAATAGATAACAATACATAACTTTTACTTTTCATTAATTATAACTTAAAATAACATTAAATCATAAATCAATCTTTTAAATTACCTAAAAAGGCTCATCTAGTACTCCATTCATCCCTTTTTAGGTAGTCGCATTTACTTTATATGTAACAACCCGACTTTTCGGACGATTAAATCTAAATCAAAACTAATAAAAAAATATAATTTACTAATTCACGATTCAATTACAAAGGTGACTATTACAAAAGCGCAATTAAAAATGAAAGTCCAAAAGTTGATCTACTCCACAACTTAGGTCTCCAATCTTCAATTTGTTAGGAATATGTGTATTAGTTTGATGATAAGTTCAGCAAAACACTTAAGTAGAAATCTAGTGTTTGTAGCCTCAACGGATAAGACCATCTTGGCTATCCGTTGAAGGAGTAGACTTACTTAGCAATAAGTTTGGTATTGTAGCACATCTCACTCTCTGGTTTCAAGCTGTAATTCTTAGATGTTGTTAGGAGATAATCAGTCATGTTGACTACTAATGGATGTACAAATAGGAGGGCTAATTGTAAATATTTCATGCCTTGTAATTTTGTATAAGTGAAGAAGTGTCAACGGATATTGAAGACCTTCAACGGATGAGAAACAAAGCTTCAACGGATGTCTCTAACGCTTCAACGGATAAAGCTTCAACTGCTAGAGCATCAACGGATAAAGCCATCAACGGATGAAAGCTTCAACGGATGCACTGCTAGAGCATCAACGGATAAAGCCATCAACGGATGAAAGCTTCAACGGATGCACTGCTAGAGCATCAACGGATAAAGCCATCAACGGATGAAAGCTTCAACAGATGCTCAGTCTCATAGCAGTTGATAGTGACAGTTAACAAAGCTGACAGAGGCACATGGATTGATAGAGATGTGGTAGCCTATTTCAGGAACAGCAGAAAAAGCAGCCGTTTTTAGTCTGGTTTAAAATGGAAAGTCAACAGATAATTCCATATTACACTGGATAAAAATGGAACAGAAACAAGTGGAGAACTATTGTCTTATTGTACTTTATCTTTGTCTTCACTTGTAAACTTGGTGTCATATAAACCAAGTAGTAGCTAGTAATTAGATATGAATTTTCCCTGAGCTGTTTAGAAATATCAAGAGAGAAAATCATCTAGTTTGTACTAGGAAGCAGCTGTGATTTAGTTTTGAATCACAGATTTTCTGAAATAACACATCTCTGGTGGAATAAAAAAATCCACCAGAAAAGTTTTTAAGTTCTTTGTGTTCATTACATTTGTGTTTGAATATATATCTGTCTGCATCAGCTCCAAGCAATTCACACACATTTGATCACTCAAACACTTAGTCTTACAAACTGCTCAAAACTTGAAAAAGTTTTGAGATTTACATTCAACCCCCCTTCTGTAAATCTCATTGTTAGTCCACTGGGAATAACAATTGGTATCAGAGCAAGCTCTTAACATACAAAGAGTTTAAAGATCTATTCTGCTAACATCATGAGTAAGAAGGATATTGGTGTAAAGATTCCAATCCTGGAAATAGATAACTATCATCACTGGAAGGTGAAGATGCATTTACATCTTCTCTCTCAAGATGAAAGCTACATCAACTGCATTGAGAATGGTCCTCACATCCCACACAAGGTGGCCACAGCTGCTACTGCTACAGTTGATGTTGGACAGTCTATTCCCAAGCCAAAGGCAGAATGGACTGTTGAAGATATTGAAGAGGTCCACAAGGACAAGAAAGCCATGAACATTTTATTTAATGGCCTGGATCAAGATATGTTTGACAATGTCATCAATAGCCAAACTGCTAAGGAAATTTGGGATACTGTGCAGCTTATCTGTGAAGGCACTGAGCAAGTTAGAGAAAATAAAATGCAGCTTCTCATTCAATAATATGAATATTTTCATTTTGAAGAAGGAGAATCATTGAATGATACATTCAACAGATTTCAGAAACTATTGAATGGATTAAAGCTGTATGGGAGAGTGTACCAAGTCAAGGACTCCAATTTAAAATTTCTAAGGTCTCTACCAAAGGAATGGAAGCCAATGACTGTTTCTCTAAGAAATTCTCAAGATTATAAGGACTTCACACTTGAAAGATTATATGGAATATTGAAGACTTATGAACTTGAGATGGAGCAAGATGAGCTGTTGGAAAAGGGAAAGAGAAAAGGAGGATCAGTTGCACTTGTAGCTGACAGTGAAAAAGTTGAAGCCAGAAATGAGGAAAAGACAATGCCAAGTCTCAAAATTGGCACAAGCAAATCAGAATCAAGCAAGGGTAAAGAGCAAGTTGCTGAGGATGAAGACAATTCCAGTCAGGATGAATCTGATGATATTGATGAACATCTGGCCTTTCTGTCCAGGAGGTTTGCAAAGATGAAATTCAGGAAAAACACAAAGTTCACTAAGCCAAACAAAAACATGGTGGACAAATCAAAGTTCAAATGTTACAACTGTGGCATTATTGGACACTTTGCAAGTGAGTGTAGGAAGCCAAATTCTGAGAAAAAGAAATTTGAGCAAGTTGATTACAAAAAGAAGTATTTTGATTTGCTCAAACAAAAGGAAAGAGCTTTTCTCACTCAAGATGATTGGGAAGCAGATGGGGTAAATGAAGATGATGATGTGGAATATGTCAACCTAGCCCTGATGGCTAATTCTGATGAAAATGAAACTAGTTCATCAAGCAACCAGGTAATTACTACTGATCTCTCTCAGCTTTCTAAACATGAATGCAATGAAGCCATAAATGATATGTCCAATGAATTATATCATTTGCGTGTTTCTCTTAAATCACTAGCTAAAGAAAATACTAGGATCAAAGAAAATAATGTGTTTTTAAGTGATAGGAATGCTGTGTTAGAGAGTCAGGTAATTGAGCTTGAAAAGATTAAACTTAAATGCTTGACTGTTGAGAGTGAACTAGAAGAAGCTGTTAAGAAAGTAGAAATTCTTTCTAAACAGTTAGAAAGTGAGCAAGAGGTAATCAAGGCCTGGAAAACATCTAGGGATGTTGGTGTTCAAATTGCCAAGGTTCAGGGAATTGAATCATTCTGTGAGGATGCCTGGAAGAAAAACAAAAAGAAGTTAGAATTAATTGATGGATTGTCAACGGATGTGGAATCAACGGATGATGAAAGTTATCCATTGAAGGAAGAAAAGGAGCATCCGTTGAAGGCTCATCAATTAAAACAGGCAAGTTCTTTTAAAAATAAAAAGAATGATTCAACTCTCAAGAACTTTGTCAAAGAAGGAGCTAGCACATCCAGAGATGTCAGTAAGGTGAACATAAGACACATGACTTTAGATCAGTTGAAAGATAGGCTTAAGTTGGTTGAGGATAAGAAGGAAACTAAAAGAAAATCTAAAAGAAATGGGAAGGTAGGGATTAATAAACATAACAATTATACACCTGATAGGTATGCTCCTAGAAAAAGCTGTGTACATTGTAAAAGTGTTAATCACCTATCTGATAATTGCAAATCTGTTAAAAATGCTCTCATGCCTTCAAATCCCTCCATGCCTAACATGTCTATGTCACCTCTGCATGCTATGCCTGTTATGTCTCACCAGAATCCCCATGCACATTTTGCAAACATGCCATACATTAACAATCCTTACTTTACTGCATTTAGTATGCCTCAAATGCCATACAATATGCCTATGTGGAATAATATGTTTGCACAACCTATGCCTTATCAAATTCAATCAAATGTGTTAAATGATTCTGTGACTAACCCTACACTTCAACCAACCACATCTGAGACCAAGGTTGACCCAAAGTTACCTAAGTCAAAAGATGCAGGAGGAATGAAGTCTAGGAAAAAGACTAACAAGGCTGGACCCAAGGAAACTTGGGTACCAAAATCAACTTGATTGAATTTGTTGTGTGCAGGGACAAAGAAGGAATCTATGGTACTTGGACAGTGGTTGTTCAAGACACATGACAGGAGATTTTACCCTGCTCACAGAGTTTAAGGAGAGAGCTGGCCCTAGCATAACCTTTGGAGATGACAGCAAAGGATTCACTATAGGATATGGCTTGATTTCAAAAGAAAATGTCATCATTGATGAAGTTGCATTGGTTGATGGTCTCAAACACAATTTATTGAGCATCAGTCAACTATGTGACAGAGGGAATACTTTTTCCTTCAATTCTGAAGCCTGTATTGTCACAAGTAAAAAGGACAATAAAGTGGTTCTAACTGGAGTTAGAAAAGGGAATGTGTACTTAGCTGATTTCAACTCTACAGATGCAGAATCCATTACTTGTCTTCTCAGCAAAGCAAGTCCAGTTGAAAGTTGGCTATGGCACAAGAAGCTGTCCCATTTGAATTTCAAGACAATGAATGATCTAGTCAAAAAGGACTTAGTTAGAGGAATGCCTCTAGTGGAATTCACAAGGGATGGACTGTGTGATGCTTGTCAGAAAGGAAAGCAAAAGAAAGTATCATTCAGTAAGAAGCTTGAATCTGCAATTGATGAACCACTGCAACTTCTACACATGGATCTTTTTGGACCAGTCAATGTATTGTCAATTTCAAGGAAAAGATACTGCCTAGTGATTGTAGATGATTTCTCAAAGTTTTCATGGGTTTATTTTCTTGGATCAAAGGATGAAGCTAGTGAAATCATCATCAATCATATCAAGCAAGTCAACAATCATCCTGATTTCAAAGTAAGGAATATTAGGAGTGACAATGGAACTGAGTTCAAGAATTCAACCATGAAGATGTTCTGTGAAGAAAATGGGATCATGCATGAGTTCTCAGCTCCAAGAACTCCACAACAAAATGGTGTGGTGGAAAGGAAGAACAGATCACTAATTGAAGCTGCAAGGACAATGCTTGAGGAGTCAAAACTCCCAACTTATTTTTGGGCTGAGGCTGTTAACTGTGCATGTTACACTCAGAATATTTCTCTAATCAATCAAGCAAAATGCATGACTCCCTATCAATTATTCAAGAGAAGAAAACCAACTTTAAACTTTCTACATGTCTTTGGTTGCAAATGTTACATCTTAAGGAATCAATCTGATCACAAAGGAAAGTTTGATGCAAAGGCTGATGAAGGAATATTTGTTGGTTATTCTGCTGCAAAATCATATAGGGTCTACAATCTAAGAACCAACATTGTCATGGAATCTGTACATGTTGTGTTTGATGATAAAAAGATTGATGGACTAACAGATAAGGGACATCATGAAGGACTCGAATTTGACAATATTGAGATATATTATGATGATAGTGAAGATGAGAATGATGAAGAAGGCATCTCAAGAAGAAACCAGAGTCTGCCTTTGGATAATGCACAGAATGCTGCATCCGTTGAAAGTCATAATTCAGCTTCCGTTGAAAGAAGCAATGCATCATCCGTTGAAAGACAAAGTGCATCATCCGTTGAAGTTCATAACGAAGCATCCGTTGATCACAGTCTGTCAACGGATAATCAATTCACCTCATCAGTTGATAGAACTCCCAATTCCTTTCAAAGGATCAGCAACTCAGGGGGAGTTTCAACAAATCAACACTCTATCTCACATCATGACAATACTGAGGCAACCTCATCAAGGGCTAATCTACCACCTCAAAGGAAATGGACCAAGAATCACCCTTTTGAACTGATCATTGGTGATGCTACATCTAAAGTACAAACTAGAAGGGCTACTCAAGATGAATGTCTGTATAGTAGCTTTCTATCACAGGAGGAACCTAAGCGAGTGGAAGAAGCTCTTTTGGATCCAGATTGGATTTTAGCAATGCAAGAGGAGCTAAACCAATTTGAGAGGAACAAAGTGTGGAAGCTGGTACCCAAGCCAAAGAACAAGAGTTCTATTGACATAAAATGGGTATTCAGAAACAAGATAGATGAAAATGGCATTGTCATAAGGAATAAAGCCAGATTGGTTGCCAAAGGCTATTCTCAACAAGAGGGAATAGATTTTGATGAAACATTTGCTCCAGTTGCAAGACTTGAAGCCATCAGAATCTTTCTAGCCTATGCAGCTAATGTCAATTTCAAAGTCTATCAGATGGATGTCAAGAGTGCATTTCTAAATGGGGAATTGGAGGAAGAAGTTTATGTAAGCCAACCTCCAGGTTTTGAAGATCCAAATTTTCCAGACCATGTGTATTATTTGTTGAAAGCACTCTATGGACTAAAGCAAGCACCTAGAGTCTGGTATGAGACTTTATCAAAGTTCCTTCTAGATAATCACTTCACAAGAGGTACTGTTGACAAAACTCTCTTCTTTAGAAATGTTAATGGCTCTAAGATACTTGTACAAATTTATGTAGATGATATTATATTTGGATCTACAGATGATAAACTTTGTAAAAAGTTTGCTAAATTAATGCAAAGTAAATATGAAATGAGCATGATGGGAGAGCTAACTTACTTTCTTGGTTTACAAGTTAAACAAGTTAGTGGTGAAATTTTCATTAGTCAAACTAAATATATTTATGATCTTTTAAAGAAGTTTGACTTAATGGATTGTTCACCTGCAAAAACTCCCATGGCCACTGCCACCAAGCTTGAATTAAACAAGGCTGAAAAGTCTGTGGATATTACAAGTTATAGAGGCATGGTTGGCTCACTTTTATATTTAACTGCCAGTAGACCTGATATTATGTTTTCTACATGTCTCTGTGCTAGATTTCAAGCTGACCCTAAAGAATCTCACTTAGTGTCTATTAAAAGAATTTTCAAATATCTCAAGGGGACTCCAAATCTAGGAATTTGGTACCCTAGAGAGTCTGGTTTTGATCTAATTGGCTACTCAGATGCAGATTATGCAGGTTGTAAAATAGACAGGAAAAGCACAACAGGCACCTGTCAATTTCTAGGAAACAAGCTTGTATCATGGTTCAGCAAGAAGCAGAATTCTGTTTCCACATCAACAGCTGAAGCTGAATACATTGCAGCTGGTAGTTGCTGTGCACAAATACTGTGGATGAGGAACCAGTTATTTGACTATGGTATAACCGTTGACAAAATTCCAATATTTTGTGACAACACAAGTGCCATTGCCATTACTGAAAATCCAGTGCAGCACTCAAGAACCAAGCACATTGATATCAAGTACCACTTCATTAGGGAACATGTGATGAAAGGTACAGTGGAACTTCATTTTGTTCCAAGTGAAAAGCAGATTGCAGACATATTTACCAAGCCACTTGATGAATCAACATTCACAAGATTAGTAAGTGAGTTAGGTATGCTTAACTATTCATAATCTATGTCATCTATGTAATCTGTCTTGTAGCCTAAAATGAATTTGCTGCAAGAACAAAGTTGGCTTTAATCAAGACTTATCCTATCAACGGATATTCCCTATCCGTTGAAAGCCAAAATTGTTCTATCAATGGATATTCATTATCCGTTGAAAGACAAATACATTTCTGGTAATTTTATCCTTCAACGGATAAAATAGTGTTGTTCATCAACGGATAACTATTTACCTTATCCGTTGATGTGTCACGTCAGTGAGTCACATCCGTTGATTCTTTTACTCAACCGTTGATACAGATATACAGTGTTGCATGTATTTGTATTTACGGTAGTTTTCAGAATTTCTACAGTTTCATTTATTCCTGAACGGCTATCACTTACTTAAAAGTATCATTTAATTATTTTATTTGTGTTTTAATTCAAGAAAGTATAAAAGCCCAATTGAATTCTTATTTTCACTTTACGCTTTCTTGCAATTATCATTCTCTTTCTCTCTCAATTCTCAAGTTTTTCTCTGCAACCTCTACTCACAACAATGGCACCAGTAGTCAAAATTATGTCTCAAACATGATTTGTTTATGAAAAGAATAATTTCATAGTCTTGGTTGAAAAGAATGAAGCCCATTCTGATTATCACAAGATGATGGACTTCATCAAGAACTGCAATATGAGCTATGCAATGCTGGAAGCCCCAACCATCTACTGTGAAGTGATTGAGGAGATTTGGACAACTGCAGAGTTCAACTCCACAGATATGACTATTGCCTTCTCTCTCAAAGGTAAGGACTATTGCATTAATTATGATGATATACAATCTTGCTTTAAGTTGCCTGAGAATAATGCCATGACACCACATACTGATAAAGATGTCTCTGCAATGCTAGATTCCATAGGCTATGCTTTTGATTCTGCTAGTTTAGGTAGTATTAGAAGGAAAGGCCTTAGGAAAGAATGGAGTTTTCTTGGAGATGCCTTTATTAAGGTTTTCTCTGGGAAGATTAGCAATTTTGATGCTATCACTTCATCTCTTGTTAATATGCTCTATATGCTAGTTTCTGATAGGTACTTTAATTTTAGCAACTGTGTTATGCTAGAATTAGGTTCCAGATTAGGCAACAAAGCTAATAGACCACATAACATCTACTTTGCTAGATTCTTTATGATTTTGGCTAACCATGTTGCTGAAGGTTTGGTTATATCCAATGAGAATAATAAACTCAAATGCTGGGCACAAGAGAAAAGGGTCCTTGCAGACCTTTTGAGAATGAACCTCAACACCCAGGTGCCATTGGTATACTTGCCAATCATGAATGCACCACTGGTAAGTGAGGTAAATATTTCTATAACTCCTACTATTTCCAACCCCAATGTTTCTTTGCCTTCTAGTGTGGCTATGGAACCTGTGTCATTGTCCAAACAGGCTCCTACCAAAGCCGCCAAATCTAAAGTTTCCAAAGTCAAGTCAAAGAAACCTACCTCTGTTGTTTCTCAAAAGACAACAGTTGTAACAACTACCATAAACCCTAAAGGGAGTGAACAGGGTGTGAGTGGTGAGGGGAGGGGTGAACATCAAAAAGCCCCCCAGGATAAGGTGGGAGAGGTGAGTGGTACCCAAACTAGCCAAGCCACAGTCTCTCAAAAGACTGTAGTGGTTCAAAAGGAGTCCAGCACATCCCTAGTTGCATCCTCCCAAAAGGATGCAACTATTAAAAATAGTCCCCAACCAGGGACACAGAACAAAAGAGGGAGGGACACTGAAACTACACATTCACCAATTCAAGCCTTTTCAAGGAAGAAGAAGGCCAAAACCCTAGTTTCCACACAAGGGACACACACAGCACAGATACATCCACCAGTATCTGTGCCTTCTCAAATTCAGCTTGATGTGATTCCAGCAAATGTGGAATCACAGCCCCATTCTCTCAATATAGAAACACACCATTCCTCAAACTCTCCAACACCCTCTCTGGATGTGGATATGATATTCACATCAATTCCTGATTCTCCCTCATTAAAACTCAGGGAGGAGCCCCACTCAAAACCTGGTGATCATCATCTTTTAGATGATTTGTTGGATCATCAGCCAATTCTTTCAGATGTAGTTGCAAAATCTGTGTCACCACACTTAAAATCAATCCACACAGATTCAACAATTATATCACTTTCTATCTCTACATCATTTCTTTCTTCAACGGATATCTCTCATCCGTTGACAAGTGGTTGTTCTTCAACGGATAAGCTTAACAGCAGTTATCCGTTGATACCATCAGTTTCTACTTCAATGGATACTCCCTATCCGTTGATGGCCTCTACACACTTAACAGAAACAACTCCAACTGTAGAGGACATGGCAACTGTACAATCACTTTTAGGCTTGAGGGAAGGGAGTGATTTTTTGAGTGAGAGGCTGGGTTGCTCCCAGGCAAAAGGAGAGGTTGAGAGTCACCAAATGCATGCTATTTCTTCCAGCACGGCAAAAGTAAGTGAGAGGAGTGCCACCTTAGAAGGTGAAGGTGAGGGTGTGAGGGTGTGTGTGAGCCAGGGGGAGCCCCTGATGCAAGAACAGAGAGAAATTGAGAGAAAGGCAGGTACAGAAGCTATAAGGGTGGATCCAGCCATTATTAGTGAGTTAATGAAAGTGGATGATGCAGATAAGGAAAGATAATTTCAGCAACACTACAAAGCTGTAATTGATAACATTTCCTTGGATGCTGACACTTTTACTCACCCTGTTTCAGCCTATCAATTATTGGCTGCACATGACAATGTGGAGGCAGAACAGACACTACACATTGTACACACTTCAGAATCTCTTCTCAGAGACAAAGCTGCTGTCAACAGGCTGCCTTCTCAAGCTGGTGAGCCATCTGAAGAATTTGGAGTAAATTCTAATGATGATGACTCTAATTCTTTGAATGAGAGCATGAACTTAGGGGGAGTAGCAGGCCCAAGTTCTGTTCCTAATCTTCCTGCATGGGCATGGGCAAAACCATCAACACTAGGAGAGTTTGGTGTCACTTTGGTCAAACAAGTCATGACAATTCAGCAGGCCATTCAGGAGACTCAGGATGCTGGTACCAAGGCAATTCTTCAAGCTCATCTGGAATCTCTGCATCTCTTGCAGTTGCAGCATTACCAGCAAAATCTAAGTGTGGATGAGCTCAAGCTGGACATTGCTGATCTGAAATCCTACAATGCTGAGAAATTGGATTCAGTTATACCCTATGATACTATGCAAGATTTGTTGGGGAGACTGAGGAAGGCATCTGATGCTGACAAGAGGCTGGCCAGATTGGAAGATAGGGTTCAAATCATTGAAGATTCTATGGTCACCATTCTTTAGAATCAACAAACTCAAACAAATCTACTCATGCAGCTGGCACAAGCACAAGGCTTGACCCCTACCCTTGATGATAACAAAAAGGGGGAGAATAAAGGGGAAGGGGAAGGAGAGCCATCTACAACAGTTCAGATTTCTCAAGTGCTATTTCATGTCATCACAACTTCTCCACCAATTCAAGTCAAAGGAAAGCTAGATGGAATTGATCTAATCCAGATAGCAGCAGCTGAATTGCAAGTCAAAGAGCAAAGGAAGAAGATTGATGAAAAGATGCAACTAATATTTGGTTCTACAACTTCTCAATCACAATCTGTGAAGCATAGCACAAAAGTGGAATCAATTATTATGGAACTCAAGCCAGTAGGGAGGCATAAGGATGGAGAAACTTCTTCCAAAGATCTGCAACCTATGGTTCTCAAGCCCAACAACAGATCCAATAAGGACTCTACAAAGAATCCTCTAAAAGAGGTGGATTTTCCTCTTCCAAAAGCTGATGAGGACAAGCTTTTAGGTAGAAGTATTGCATATCTCAAAGAGACCATGGATGAGGCTGTAAGGAGAAACATGGCTATTATCTTCAGAGAGGGAAAGAACATATGTGTGATACAAGGACATCCCAAATTCTCAATAGCCAAGAGGGAAGAAACCAAAAGGTTGAAGGAAGAAGCCAAACAACTAAAGGCTGACAAAAGAGCACAAGCAAAGCTTGAAAAACAGCTAAAGTCAAGTCAGGCTGAAGAACAGAAAGAAATTGAAGACAAAGGTGAAGATGAAGCTATGGGGGACATGGTTGGTACTGAGATGGAGGAAAGAAGTAAGGAAGAATGGCAGAAAGGGAAAAGAAAGAAGGTCAATGCAAAGAGAAAGAAGGTAGATAAGACTGAAGAAACCCAATCAATATCAAAACCACTACCCTCTATTCCTGAACCCATTGTACCTGACCCCTTCATGAACATTCATGGTGAAACAATCATTCCCAAGGAGGAACCAATTGATTGGGACACCATCAAATTGCCCACCTTCCTAACCTCTTCTCCACCATCAAAGAAGCAGAAAAGAAGAATCAAATCAACACCCTCTAAAGCCTCAATCAAATTCACACAGAAGCCTAAGCCTAAACCTCAAACCTCTAAAGATGATTATGTTCACATCTGTGACATAAAAGAATTTTCAGACATTGAACTCTATCTGGATGAGCTGGAGGATGTAAGGGGAATAGCTGCCTACAGACAGCTACCAGAAAGACTAGTGTTCAAATACAAAGGAGCTGGGGAAAGAACATGGCCTCTTCACAGAATTCTGAATGAAGGCTACTCTATCTTGATTAGAGTCTACTCAGCCATACATAAGGATTCTGGCTTTACCAGAACTGCCAGGACTGAGATTCTCAACAAGATTGCCAACATAAGGAAAACTTGGAGGGAGCCCAATGCCTTGCCTAGAACTTTACTCATTCAAGAGAGAGGTATTACAATTCACAAATCACCTCATTGGTTGATGGAGTTCAGAGACAACAAAGGAGTCAGAAGATTTTTCAGAATTGAAGATCAGCTAAAGATTGCCAGTAATGAAACTCTCAAGGATATGCAATCTAAGTTAGATATCAATGAAGAAGATGAAGCTGAATTCTACAGACAACTTCAACTTCAAATAGAGGAAAATGACAGGAGGCTAGGAAAGAAAACCAGGGATCAAAGGAAAAGAAAGTAATTTGCTCAGGCTAAAGGAGCACCCTTGGAAATAATGTATTTCTTCAATTTCATCTCAACATATACATTTTGTAGCACTTTTGAATTTCTGCTTTGTTACAGTTTATATATTTGTTAAGTGTTTTGTTATCATCAAGCTAAACCCAAATTTATGCCTACAGTTCTAGTAGACATAAATAGGGGGAGATTGTTAGGAATATGTGTATTAGTTTGATGATAAGTTCAGCAAAACACTTAAGTAGAAATCTAGTGTTTGTAGCCTCAACGGATAAGACCATCTTGGCTATCCGTTGAAGGAGTAGCCTTACTTAGCAATAAGTTTGGTATTGTAGCACATCTCACTCTCTGGTTTCAAGCTGTAATTCTTAGATGTTGTTAGGAGATAATCAGTCATGTTGACTACTAATGGATGTACAAATAGGAGGGCTAATTGTAAATATTTCATGCCTTGTAATTTTGTATAAGTGAAGAAGTGTCAACGGATATTGAAGACCTTCAACGGATGAGAAACAAAGCTTCAACGGATGTCTCTAACGCTTCAACGGATAAAGCTTCAACTGCTAGAGCATCAACGGATAAAGCCATCAACGGATGAAAGCTTCAACGGATGCACTGCTAGAGCATCAACGGATAAAGTCATCAACGGATGAAAGCTTCAACGGATGCACTGCTAGAGCATCAACGGATAAAGCCATCAACGGATGAAAGCTTCAACAGATGCTCAGTCTCATAGCAGTTGATAGTGACAGTTAACAAAGCTGACAGAGGCACATGGATTGACAGAGATGTGGTAGCCTATTTCAGGAACAGCAGAAAAAGCAGCCGTTTTTAGTCTGGTTCAAAATGGAAAGTCAACAGATAATTCCATATTACACTGGATAAAAATGGAACAGAAACAAGTGGAGAACTATTGTCTTATTGTACTTTATCTTTGTCTTCACTTGTAAACTTGGTGTCAAATAAACCAAGTAGTAGCTAGTAATTAGATATGAATTTTCCCTGAGCTGTTTAGAAATATCAAGAGAGAAAATCATCTAATTTGTACTAGGAAGCAGCTGTGATTTAGTTTTGAATCACAGATTTTCTGAAATAACACATCTCTGGTGGAACAAAAAAATCCACCAGAAAAGTTTTTAAGTTCTTTGTGTTCATTACATTTGTGTTTGAATATATATCTGTCTGCATCAGCTCCAAGCAATTCACACACATTTGATCACTCAAACACTTAGTTTTACAAACTGCTCAAAACTTGAAAAAGTTTTGAGATTTATATTCAACCCCCCTTCTGTAAATCTCATTTTTAGTCCACTGGGAATAACACAATTCTATCTGACTTGAATCTTTAATGAAACCAGAAATTGCAAGTAATGAGCTATACAGCCCAACAAGAAAATAATCGATCCGACTAGCTGGCCAAGTAACAAATACACATATAACAAAATATGATAATCTATACAATATGATATACGAAACAAACACTTTCGATACATATTCTTATTTTTATTCTTATTCGATACATACGATACATATAACACATAAACAACAATAATTCAGAACCCATAATTCATGCCACGACCACTACAACCCGGTGATAACAATCCTAAATTTTCAGAAAACTGTCACTACAATTTGGTGAATACGGTCGTAAGTTCTTATTCGATATTTTTATAAATCATGACACAAATCAAAAATTCAAAATTATTGTCTCGACACCGCACATATACAACAATACATATATTATAACACATAATACTTTCAAATATATCATCACTTAGCCCAAATTTTGATAATCAAATATATACGCATGACATACAATTTTGAAAGCACTATCAAGATCGATCGAAAACTTACCTCAAGTTCTGACCAGATCTGTTTTCCCCTTTTTAACCCTCTGAATGATATTGTTTTGAAAAACACGAAGCGCGAAAGTTGTATTGAATGAAAAGATCTTTCCGAAAAGTCCAAAACCAACTAATTTAGACTTACGATGATTTTTTTACGAAATCTGGAAAACTGCTAATTTTTGTGGCTAAAAGCCCTACGAATTTTGATATTAAAAACGAGTAAAACGAATAGGATCTTTTATAACGATACAAAACCCTATTTTTTAACGTACAAGTTATTTATATTCAATTTCAGATCCAAATTTTAGGCTCATTAGTCTAATTAAATTTTAAATCTCAGTCCTTATTTAATTATAATTATTTTTTATTCTAGTATTAATCTAACTCTTAAAATTACGAGATATTACTTTATAGAAGTCAAATTGATCAATATTTTACCAATGATTAAATATTATACTTATATTATTTTTTAAAAAAACTAAAAATTATATAATAAATTAGATTAAATATACTTTTCAACTATGTTTTTTTTGTTCAATTATAAAATATTAACAAATATCAGTCAAACTTTAATCAATTTAAATGTATCAAAGTCAAATTTGACTAGTAAAACGGAAGGGAGAAAGTATTAGTCATCTTGGGGGCAGGTGGAAGTAGTTCTTTTTTTAAAAGAAACTATTTCATTGTAACAAAATATTACAGGGGAGAACCTCCCTAGCGCCTACAGGGGAGAAACCCATTCCAAGATAAACTAACTCGCTTCGCTTAAGTTAACCTGGCTAACTTATGAGTATCTTTGTTAAACATTCTCCTTACAAACTAAAATCCCTTGAATCCACAAGGAACTAAGTTTCATATATTTCTTACCAGCACCTCCTGATCATTATGATCAATACCTGAACTACATAACAAATTAACCGCATTAACACAATCTGATTCCACGCACATCGGATAAATTTGATCCTTTGAAAGTAACAGTCCTTCCTTATTAGCATATAATTCAACAACTAAAGGAGTATATGCTCTGTGAAAGTACGGTCATCTCCCCTTAACAACATTTCCTTCATGATCTTTAAGAACTGCAGCAACACCACAACCTACACTTACTTTTGAAATAGATGCATCTACAAATATTTTAACACCCTTAAGATTAAACTTACTTGGATCATTATCAATCTTCTGACCCTTGACAATAGAGTTCATATTTCTGAACTCATCCAGATAAGCCTGGCACCATTTCAATAAATCTGGTATACTAGGATTTTTGTCATCCTGAAAAGTTTTATTTCTCAAGTTCCACCAAGCCTGCCAAGAAACAATGATCACAAAAAACTCAAATTTGTCCAAGGATATTTTTTGCAAAATACTAGTCAGAAAAACAACGGTATCCTGATATCGAAACTCCTTCATAAGCTTCCAGAATCCACTTTTTTTTTCACAAGTCTTTATGTTGCGGACAAAACCAGATAGCATGAAAAATATCCTCTTTCCGAGAACCTTCACGTTTGAAACAAAACTCATTCGTTTGCACACCTCTATATGCTTGACTTAAATTAGTACAAAGTCACCCATGTCCAAGTCTCCATAAAAAGTGCTTAATTTTTTAGGTAATTTTAACTTCCAAATTGGCGACCACCAATACTGCTCTCATATCTGAACCTTCACCACTATCATCGAAAAATCTTATCACAGCTTTGTATAATTCTATCATCCACCTCGCAACCCCCACCTGGAATAGATAAAATTAAACAAGAATCCTCCACATTAAACACACTTTTAATAAATTTTTCATTCCACGCATCATCATTTAATTTAAGATTCATAACACGCAAAACCTCCAGAAGATATGGTTGATCATATTTCCTGAAATTATTAGGTCTTTGTATCCACGTATCCTCACTAACTCTAACACTACTCCCCATCACCAATTCTCCATCCATCTATATATCCTGAAGTAGTTTGTACTTTGTGCATAATTCTCACCCTGGAGTATTGTTACATTAGCCACAAGCCCACAACGGATTTTTAAGACTCAGCACATGTGTATAATGACTTGGTAAAACATATCGGTGGACTGTATAAGACTAATACTCTGCGTGTCCAACCATTTCTTTACGGTTTCATTTTTGAGATGTCTCATCTAATTTTTAATTACATTTCAAAATTTATCAAACATAAATTTCACCCGCTTCTGCTTTTCTTTTTCACTATTTTATTAATATTTCTTAAATTTCGTGTCTAAACCAAACGTAAAGAATTGGCGGGGACGGAGGGAGCAGTTAGAAAAGTGTGGTGTGGGTGTATATGTATGCTTTTCCAAAGTAATAAAATTATACCTATATTTGATGATAGAATTAGCTTCCCATGAGAGTTGACCTCACTATATACTGCACATATCGACTGTGATACAAAAGAGAGTGGGGATAAAGATGTTAGTGTTTTTATTAGGTTTAGACAATTATATTGTCTACCATTATATCTATATCTTAATCCACACTTGAAGGCCTAGTTAGCTATCATAAAAGAACTAGTACAGTTTCTTAGATGTCATGCATAACAGTTGCATAAGAGTTAAGAATTAAGATACACTGAACAGCCCATCGAATATTACATACATGATATCTACGAACCTGCTCGTGCTCTCTTAAAGCAGCGTAACCGTATTAGCAACCTCCAGAAGCGAGCCACCGACCCTACAGTCCAGATGTTTACTTTATCCAGCAGTATCTAGAAGCATTAATATGATTAAGAAGGTAGTTATTTGAATAAATATTATTGCATCCAAAGCTTGAGAAGTGAATATACAGGTTGTACATGTATGTAAAAGAAGAGTACTGATGATGGTAGGCCGTCTAGGCAAGTCAGCAAGCACTATATATATGCCAGATAATACAATCTACAAAAAGAAAGAGAACGGATGTCTAAATGGGGGCAGTAAAAGAAGAAAACATGTTGCACGAAATCAGACTATGACTCATAAGCAGTTAAAAAAGTAGTAGCCAATCTTCCTCAAATAACACAAGATATTTTTTTTAGAAAAACAACAAAACATGTTTATCTTCTCCTATATATAGCCCTCACATCCCACTATACAAGTGCACCTTAATTCTGTTTGATATAATTACACCTGCACACATATACAGAGTATGCTGCCAAGAAGTCGAACTCTTCCTTCAAGGATTCAAATTGGCAACGTAAGTATCTATCTAACTCTGTTCTAGTCATGTAAATTTGATATATATATTTTGGTCTTCCCAATCAAGTTTCATTCGACTCAAAAAACTTAATGTTTAGATCCCGATTCTCCTAAAACTTTGGGGTGTTAGGAGTATGGCTTTACAAGATCGTATATTATATATTCTAACACTTACTTGCGGCTCTTTGATAACCAGATCTGGTTATTATATCTGTATTGTGAAAAAATTTAATAATCCGGCTAGCTGCATGCATGCTGATGAAAGACATGATGTTAAGCACTACCTTCAAGTGGAAGTCCAGCCTAAACTTACTATTTCAACTCAACAAACTGATCAGCAGGCCATCAACATTGAGCCCAATTATTCCAAGTGTTTCGATGACGATGGTCGATTAAGGAGAACAGGTAACTCTATACCTCTTACAAGAGCCGATTGTCTAGCTAGATATTGTTGCCCACTATATATGCTGTACAAGTATTTATATTTCACTTATAAAACAGACATAAAAAATGAATGATTTCATCCAAAGTTATTCTAAATTTCGACAGATTCGTGTAATAAGGAACATAAGCAGGTTCATTATAATCTTGCATTCTACCTGCATACATGTGTACAAGTGTATTGCTCAGTAGTGGAAAACATAATAATTTAGGGCTCCACTTTCTGTGCTCACCCTAACTTTATGGATCCATACTTTATGTCCAATAATTGTGTTGTAATAAAAGTTACTATCTGTAAATCATTAATTATCACCTCAACTATAACTGAATTTATTTATTAGGAAACTCAAGATTAATTAGTTGGTACACAGTAAAGCTTACTGCATACCTCTCGGTTCTTAAGGTACTTTCTGGACTGCTTCTTCGCATATTATCACAGCCGTGATTGGCTCGGGTGTTCTCTCATTGGCATGGGCCATAGGCCAACTTGGTTGGGTTGCTGGACCAACAGTTATGATCCTTTTTGCATTTGTCATTCTCTATACTTCCAATCTTTTGTCCCAGTGCTATAGGTCTGGTGATCCTGCAACCGGACAACGAAACTACACTTATATGGATGCAGTTAGAGCTAATCTGGGTATACATTAATTTCTTAATACATGTATTTTAAATTGTACCATCAAGTGATCGTCTCTTTTGACATTTATGATGGATATTGGATCTAATTACTTTAGGGGGACGACGAGTTGTTATATGTGGAATGGTTCAATACGTGAATCTATTTGGAGTAGCAATTGGTTACACCATTGCAGCCTCAGTTAGTATGATGTAAGAACATATTTTCTTTACAAGAAAGCGAAGTAAGAAAAAAGTTAACGGTTTTTGTTTGTGACAGAGGCCCTATATTTTAATGTACTTGACATTTACAGGGCAATAAAGAGATCAAATTGTTATCATAGCAGTCATGGGAAAGATCCGTGTCACATGTCAAGCAACGGCTATATGATAACATTTGGAGTTATAGAAATTCTCTTTTCTCAGATTCCAGATTTTGATCAAATGTGGTGGCTTTCCATAGTTGCTGCTGTTATGTCCTTCACTTACTCTTTTGCTGGTCTTGGTCTTGGAATTGGTAAAGTTGCAGGTACGTTAACCAACATATTCTGCCAAATATATGCCATCTTCATCTATAATTTCTCTTCATATTGAACAGGAAATAGGAGCTTTAAGGGAAGCCTAACTGGGATCAGCATAGGTACTGTAACACCTAGCGGATCGACAGTTACTGAAACTCAGAAATTATGGAGGGGCATGCAAGCTTTAGGAGCTATTGCATTTGCCTATTCTTATTCCATAATCCTCATCGAAATTCAAGTAAAATTAATCAGTTTTGTATCTTATAAAATTGTTCTTTACTTAATTACATGAAAACATGATGGTTCTGCAAGGTTATTAAATTTCCACTATACACAGGATACTTTAAAATCCCCACCAGCAGAGTACAAGACCATGAAAAAAGCAACTGTACTAAGTATCACGGTTACTACAATTTTTTACATGCTATGTGGATGCATGGGTTATGCAGCCTTTGGAGATTTGGCCCCTGGCAATCTTCTTACTGGATTTGGATTCTACAACCCGTATTGGCTACTTGACATTGCTAATATTGCTATAGTGGTTCATCTTGTAGGCGCGTACCAGGTAAGAAAGAGTTATTACATTTAAGTGCACTGTCCTCATGTCCTTTTAGACCTTGATACATAATAAAATAAAAATAGCCCTGTATCCTTACTGGCATGAATGTTGATATTTTCAAGATTGAAGCAGAAAAAATAAAATTTGAGATCATATCCAATCTGATCCCAGGTATATTGCCAACCCCTGTTTGCATTTGTGGAAAAATGGAGTGCAAAAAAGTGGTCTAGGAGTACTTTTGTCACTGGAGAGTACGACATAGCAATTCCTTTCTTCGGTGTTTACAAGATAAACTTCTTTCGAATGGTATGGAGGACATGCTTTATGGTGCTAACAACAATCATAGCAATGCTGCTGCCTTTCTTCAACGACGTTGTGGGGATTCTAGGAGCCATGGGATTTTGGCCATTAACAGTTTACTTCCCCATTGAGATGTACATTTCTCAGAAGAACATTGGACAATGGACTAATCGTTGGCTCGGACTTCAGTTGCTAAGCTTCTCTTGCCTTATTGTCTCTGTAGCAGCAGCTGTTGGCTCGTTTGCTGGTGTTGTTCTTGACCTCCAAAGTTATAAGCCCTTCCAGACTACTTACCGATTGCAGCTGTGTGCTATCTTTAGTAAAAACTTGTACACTAATAAAACGTCACTTTCTAGCGTAAAGATACTTCTTAAGTTTACACTTGTAGGTTGTGTCCCCGCCACTTTCATTTTGTGTGCGAAAACGTTGGACAAAACTAAATTTTGCAGGTTGTCTCCACGGACAAATGTAAAGGGTAAGTAGTATCGCCCTCTAGATCTAGCCATATTTTCTTCGGTTTTGGGGAGAAATCCAAACAGTTAAAACTCAAGTGCGGTGAATCCTGAGGATTTTTTTTTAAAATAATGGTTAACTTGAATATATTATATTTGTTATCAAATTATTTTCTTTCCTAATTTAAAAAAATTAATAAATAATTAAAATTACTTGTTTATATGTATTTGTGATAATTTTAGGAAAAGTATTATGAGATTAGCATAGAGTAACTCCAGTAGATTCCCTATTTATTATTCTAAGATGTAATTTAATAAATGAGGCTAAAAAATGTGTTTTAACATAATACTAATGAGTTCTTATTTCACTAATATCTTTCCTCAAATATTTAAAAAAATTAACATACATCTTCTTTTAGCAAGGGCTAACTTTCATTTAATAATATAATATTAGAGCACTTTCTTTCTCTTTTTATTTTATGGTGTATGAAAAATATTTTTAATAATATAATATTAAAGGAACCTACAAAAGGAATATTGTTGGAATTGTCCCAAGCATCCAAGTTAGAATAAGGATCCTAAGGTTATATAGGAAAATTTTCTTAGATAATGGTTGACTTACATATATTATATTTGTTATTAATTATTAAATGATTTTCTTTCCTAATTTAAAAACATATAAAATATATAGTAAAACTAATCCAGGACGGAAGAATAGAGCTAATTTGTGGTTAAGAGTGCTAGTGTGCTACAGCTAGAAAGGTCCGGATATATTGAAACTGCTGTTTGGCAACACATATAAGCCCACACTAACTTATTGGTCTGTGTTCGGCGAGAAGTTGAGTGTGGACAGGACAATTTTAAGATGACACGATAAAATAATATAAAAAATGATAGGAACATGTCACAAAAATTTAGTATTTATATTTTTATATTTTAAGTACACAACGGAAAAAGGTATAAAACATGAGATATACACTTGAGATATTACCCCGGTTTTGTATTCATCCTTTTGATATGTTACACGACACGAGCATGAAATAAATATTAATATTTATTATAAATATTAATATCTAAATTATATAATGTAAATATAAATATGTATAATTATAATGAATACTTTAATTTTGTTTATATTTTACCTAAAAATTCAGTATTTACATTTATTTATTTATTATATTAATATTCAATTTTACAGAAAATATGACACGAGAATGATACGAAATGGAGGTACACGAAAATACACGAAATCTATATAGGTCAATTTTGTGTTTGACTTTTAAGTACATGAAAAGTTACGCCACACAAGAGTAGATGACACCAACGAATTGCTACGTCTAAGCTAGTTAGCCAATTTTAGCTTTAACAGCAAGTTTATTATTTTATTAACGTTATTCCCATTATTTATAAAGGCTTAAATTATTTTTTTAAAAGAATATTATAATCATAATATTTTTATGAATGTATAATATTTCTTTCCTTGAGTTAATTTTATTTAATTTTGAAATTTCTTAACTTAAAATATTATCCTAAACATTTTTCATTGACATATACTTCATTCATCTCATACTTCTTTGACTTATTTGAGCTTTCATTGTACATTGACTAAATTCTAACCATAACATATATAGTATAATTAAAATAATTATAAAATTATATGGTTAGAAATAATCTGTAATCGATTTTAAGATATTTTATTAAAAAAATTAAATATAAAAGAATGTTATTTAAATTGTAATTAAAATTTGGTAAATCTCTTTTATATATAATAGAAGAACATGGTGATATTCCTGAGATTAAAAGATGTTGTTTGTGGGAATTGAACTCGAGATATTTCATTCAACTATACAACCTTTTACAATTATACCATATTGTCACATGTATTTTTTTATCATACACATAATATGTAACTGTGCTAAATAAATATTTTATTTAACTTTAAAGATAGTTACTTGAATTTCGCAAAAAAAGGATAGTTACTTGAATACTTATACAATTAATTTTAAAGAATTAAATTGCAGATATAAAGTTAGGCATATTATATAAATGGATTATTATCTTATTTATTAATTATTTTTTAGTTTGAAAATATATCTCATATATTTTTAACATATTTTTTATAATTAAAAGTAATTAATATATATATAACTTTTAAAGAAAATATTGAAAATAGAATCGCTTATATATAAATAATCTATATTAGTATTACATATTTAAATAAGTTCAAATTATAATGAGTCAACACATTTTGTTTTATTTCGAATTTGAAATTAGAACTTGGCCCATTGTTCAAAAAATACTTGAAATTTGATTACATGACCCGGTCGAGAAACATCGTCACATTCTACGTTTAGTAAATTTAAATTACAAGTTTCGCGAGAATAGCTTACCAATAATGTGAAATTTTTTAATATCTTATGTTAATATAAATTAATGCGTTTGATGTCTTTATAGGATCAAGTCAATTGATTATTTGTATTAAAATTACTAACTTCACTAGTAGTGCATTATTTTTTTGTGACTTGTCCTGATTTTAAAAATGATACGAGATCTCACGAGATTTGTTAAAATTATGATGCTATATTAAATCGATTTATTTTTCATTTTTCACTTTAAAAAAAACTATCTTAAAAAAAAATTCTTTTAGATAAGCGATTGTTAGGTCACACAACACTGTAGAAGGGGATTGAATACAGTGTTTATACAATCAAATCGATTTAACACAAGTATGTAACAAAGATCAAGTATATTCAATAAACTCTGTTACAATATGAACTACTGTTCTCTCTCAGTGATGAACAAATATCACTAAGAGCTGTTAGGTTACAATGAATAATGTTTCTCGATAATGATAACACATGTAGTGTAAAGCCTAAGTCTGTGTTTATATAGTATACAGTTACAAGATATATTCTAATTGATATGGAATACAATTCTGCCTCCTAAAATATATCAACCAGATATCTTCTACAAGTCTTCTAGTCCTCTAACTCTTTTCATGCATATCTTCTATTGTTTTAGTCCAGATCATCTCCTGTAAATCAGCTTCATTCCTTAACTGAAAGTCTTCCCGCACTTAAGTACTGATATGTATCTTAAGTTCTGATATTAAGCTCTGACTTTAGTAAGTCCTGATATGTCCTATTGTTAAATTCTGAAAACTAAGCACAAATCATATTAGACATGACATCTCAAATATATCTAACAATCTCCTCCAACTTGTAAATTATGTAAAATATACAAGTTAATAGATTTGATGATGTCAAAAATATTTAAGTACAAATGCAATAAGAGTTTATCTAGATAACTAACTACAACTTACAGTCCTTGTAGCTTTTACCAATCTCACTAAGTCAATTTGAATCCAAAATGATTCTTGACAAAGTTTGATATCAGCTTTTCTTCTTTATTCCTCAGGACTTGAGATATTGTAATCTTGACTTGCTTCATCTCTTCATCTTGACTTTCAATCTGGTAGATTGTAGTCCTTAAAGCAGAGATATGGTTTCTTTCTAAACCATCACCAAGTCTTATTACCCTTGGATGAGAAGAATCTTCATTGTAGCATAGACATTTCTCTTTCAGTATCACTTCAAGTTTAGCAGAATCCTTCTTTATTGGAATTTCACTTCCATCATCTTCAACTATGTTTGGAATGATTTCTGTAACCCTTGAACTATAAATTCTAGCTTTATCTCTTATGGTCTTCAATATGAAATTTGACCATCTCCTGGTAATATCAGACTTTATCTCTAAAAGATAATGAAAGAATTGAAGTTCTTTCAAGGATTTGTTCAGCACATCTGATTCTAACATTTGATATGTCCTTCCATCTTTAAGAAATAGAATCAAATTTTCTTTGACATTATGCTTGTCATGAGCATCCATTACCACTTGAACAGAGATAACCTTATCAAGGTGTTTCTGTGTAACATCTTTAAGAGGTTTGTCAATTAACAAAAATGGATCTCTAGTAGCAACTTCAACTCCTATCTTGATCTTAGCTTCATCAAAACCTAATCCAGCCCTGTCTCTTGGTTCTCTAGCATTTAACCCAATAGTCATGAAATCAGACAAAAAGTGGCTTTTCTTTGGATCTGATGGTTTAAAATTTTTCCATAGAAGTTTCTTTTTATCAGCTACTTTCATCTTGTCTAAATCAACTTGAGCTATGTCAGA
This sequence comes from Apium graveolens, assembly GCF_009905375.1. NCBI lineage: Eukaryota > Viridiplantae > Streptophyta > Magnoliopsida > Apiales > Apiaceae > Apium > Apium graveolens. The sequence continues at coordinate 152,829,905 of NC_133647.1, read as the reverse complement.
GGTTGATGTCTTGATGACTTTATCAGATCTTGCTATTTCTGCTGTAGCTTGCTGTTTTTCACTCTGAACAAATTGAGATTTGTCAGAGGTTGTCTTGGATTCTTCAGAAATCTTCCTTCTTTTCAGAGTTTGAACATCTTCATCTTCAGCAAGAGTGTCATCAATAACTTGAACCATTTTGCACACTGGTTTCATCAGGATTTGAGGAATTTTCATCTCCAGTGGCTTGGTTGGTTCATCAACTTTTCCCTTCCCTTTGTCTTTGGGATCAATCTCAGCCTGTGATCTATTCTTGGGCTTTGATGCCTTAGTATTTGACTTCTCCTTGATCACAATGCCTTTTTTCCTTAGGTCTTGGAGGTTTATTTGCAACAGAAGCTTTTTGCTTTAGATTTGTCTTTTCATCTTTAAATCTAGCTTCTTCCTCCTTGAGATTTTCTAAATCCATTCCAGGATTATGCTTCAGAAATAATCTTCTAGTAATCTCTTCATCAAGTGTCTGAATCTTGGGATCCTTGTAGTAGACAGTAGTCTTCTTTCCCTTGAGCTTCAGAGTTTGCAAAAACTTCTGAGAGTCTTTACTTCCACCTTGAATCAGAACATCAGGCTTTGTCATCAGACTTTGCTCATCAGAACTTGATATCAGATTTTGATTATCAGCACTTGCTATCAGATTTTGAGTTTGAGCAGCTTCAGAACTTGTCTTCTTATGAGTAGAAGATTTGCTTGCATCAGAGATTAGTTTCCTAGAAGAAAACCTGCTGCTTTGCCCTTGACCTTGATCTTTTCCATGACCTCTGCTCTTATCAGAGTTTCCCTGGTCATCACCTTTGTCATCCTTCTTCTTCAGTATTGGAGTAGGTGAGCATTTGGACTTAACTACCTTCTCCCCCTTTTTGGCATCATCAGGTAGTAGGAGAGAGAGAAAAAGTTCAACTGAAGATTGGATTTCATCCAATTGAGCTTTTTGAGAGGCTTGATTTTGCAGGACCTCAGCAATTTGGGCCTGTTGCTTCTTCTGAACCTTCTCAATTGCTTCAACTTTTTCAGAAATAGGTCTGATAAACCACTTTTTATCAAGTTTGGTCTCAATATCCAGCTTTTCAGCTTTTTCAAGAAGTTTATCAACCTTTTCATGAGTTATAGAGTGCTGACCTTGAAGAGTCTTGACACTTAGAGCTGTAACTTTGAGTTGAGTCTTGAAATCAGAACTTGTCATCAACTCATCAGCTTTGGCCATATGTTCAGACAGAACTTTAGAGCTTGGAATGAAATCAGTTTCATTCCACTTATTGGTCCACTCCACACCTCTGTGAGTATCTTCCCAAGGAATAGGAGAAGCTTGATCAACAAACTTCTCAATAAGTGCCTCCTTTCCTAGAATGGGAGCTGGAGTATCAACAAAAACACTGTCTTCAGAACTTGAAGAAGACTCATTATATTCTGAAAGTACTAGTGTGTGTGTTGCTATTGGAGATTCTGGAATAACTTCATCTAAATTATGATCATCAGAATTTATCTCCAGAATAGGAGTTGTTGGTATCTCAGCCTGTAGAATAGGAGAATTGACTGTAGATGGATGAGCTGTTGTTGTTGGAGCTTCCAGAAATAAAACAGTAGGAATAATCAGCCTTTGAAGGTCAATTTCAGGACTTAATCCCGAATCTTCAACTGTTGTTTTTCGGACTAGAGAGACAGTAGGAGTGATCACTGTATTATTAGCAGTATCTTTGGCTTGAGCTGGAGGTGGCAAAGATTCAATCACAATTGGATTTGAGATCAGAGATTTCTGATCCCTTCCTCAGCTTCAGTAGTATCCTCATATGGAGGCTTAGCCATGTGCCTTCCTGCCCTCATTTTCTTTAATCTCCTAGATAGCGAAGGAGTTGCTTGATCAGCATCAGAACTTACAGCTCTCTTTCTCTTCAAATTACCAGAACCCTCAGCTTCAACATTTATCTGATGGGTTGACCCTTCAGCTTCTATTTCTTTCTGAAAAACCACATTTTCAGCTTCCACAGTCACAGGTTCTGATGCATGAACCTGTGCTTCTTCATCATCTGATTCATCCCTTAGAATCATCCTTCTTCTCTTTGATGGAGATTTAGGAACATATTTAGCTCTCTTAGGCTTTGAGGATGAAGGTCTGATGGTAGGTGCTGATGGTTGTTATTGTGAGGATTGAGATGGTTGGAAGTATGTTCTGATGGTAGGTTGAGTTGGTTAAGGTTGAGAGGTGGTTGGTTGTGTAGTGGTTGGAGGTGCTGATGGAGGTTGGGTTGGTTGGACATCATGATATTTGGAGGTATAGGTGTTTGGGTCAGAGTTACTAAAAACTGTTTGACTGATTGTGGAATTTGGAGGGGTCTTAGAACAGTTTTCTTATTATCAGTAGATAATAAGTCAGTAAATGCTCTCTTAGCAAGTTTAAATGGTGAAATTAACTCACTTGCTAGTTGGGGTGCATCAGAGTTACAAAAGCTGTAAATAAGTTGACAGAATCTAGCAAAATATATAGTATTTCTATCTTCTGTCATCCTATCCCCTATGAATCCTAGTACAACAGTAGCATAATCAAAATGAGATTGAGTAATCAAAGCATACCCGATTTGCTGACTTAGGATAGGAATTACATTAAAATTTGAACACTTGTTTGCAAAGGTTCTTGTGATGCAGTCAAAGAAGAAACTCCACTCCCTCCTGATGTGGGGTCTCTTTAGTTGTCCAAGCTTTGCCAAAGTCTTTTCATAGCCCATATTGACCATTAGCTGTTGAAGAGCTGGCTCCTCAACTGTTGAATAAGTGCAGTTTTCTGGAAATTGTAGTTCTTAGCGAACTGTAGACACAATCACCGCATGTTCATCCTCCCCTGTTGTGAAGATAATACTAGGGGACCCATTTGCTCCAACATCATCATACACACCACTCCTCCAAAACTCCAGCACTTGAGTTCCTGAGATTGCTTCTGGTTGTGTCAGTGCATAGCCTATTTCACTTCGAGATAAAAAGTCTTGGATGAAGTGAAGTTCTGATGGGGCTTCATCCTTGCTGAGAATAGCTAAGTAGTTGTTCGGAACAAACTTAGCTCCATTGAAAACAATGACTTTTGATGCCATTTTTGTGAAAAATAAGTGAGAAAATAGAGTGTACACAAGGTGTTTGATAAAAGGCCTGTAAGAAAATAGCTTCAGAGAATATTAGAGAGAGAGAGAGAATAAGAGAGATTAGAGAAAGAAAAGTAGGTAAAAAATTATAAAATCTTTTAACTCTCATATATATACTCTCTTTTTGACAACTGTTATGATTGAAGCAGAACAGACTTTAGACACCTGGCAGCATATCATTAGTCAAAACATTATTAGTGGGCACGGGTAATAAGCAGTAATAAATGTGCACATGCAGTGTTTCAAGGAATACACGCTTCCCACTTACTAAATGATTATGACTGTTTTTATCTCACCTAATTATATTCTGATTAAAATATGACCGTTACAGTATTTACCACAAATAAGTCAAGTAAATAAAATAATGCCACGTAAGCATCAGAGTTTCCATCAGGATTTAATATCAGAACTTGACTATTATCAGATTTTAACGGTCATCAGAACATGGCTTCTGTACTCAAAAAGTGAATGTTTGTTTTTGTGATTCTTCATACAAATACTGACTTGTTTCTTCAGAGTTTAAGCATCAGAACTTCCATCAGAACTTGTTCTCAGAATTTATGCAACTGACACTTAACTATTTATCAAAAACAACTTAATCACCACATTAATTTTCACCATTCATATGGAGTGAAAGTGTGTGCATTATCAAAATATCAGATAAAGATTAAAGTCTGATAAACTTCAGTACATCTTAGAAATAAGGCATAACTCAGAAAAGTGCTTAAAATCTGTCATTAGTAGTGAAGTCTACTATAGAATAAATTTATGCAAGAATCTACCTCAACTATTTGTGCTCATTTTATGCATTTTTTGAAATTCCTTTTTACAGTGGCTTCTCAGTGTAAGTGAGTCACAACTGCTATCAGAATTTATGCTATTATCAGAGTATTTCTCCAGTAATCAGAGAATGTGAAAAGTCACAAAGAAAAATTTATTTGCTTTTCTAATGCATATAACTTAATACCAGCAATGCACTTGGTTATTCCCTTCCACATATTTACTCCAGATCTCAAAGGAGTACCTGACTTTAATTTTCTTTTCTTCAGATAAGTGAGGCATATCAAGCATGTGATTCATCCTTAAGATTTACTAACATTAGAATTTGACAGATAAGAAGCAAGAATCTAGTTTGTGACTTAGTAATAAGATACACAAAGTAAATTTAACTAAGCTCAAAATCAGAATTTGCTTGTGTTAATGAATTTCCACATAAACAACTAATTCAAACATGGGATTTCCAGTATGTTAAAGACTACTAGGTCGGCATCTAGCACAGTAATCCTCATTGGATTGAATAGGCACAGAACATTCAAAACACTATCAGAGTATATAGAATCACACAGATAACAATCAGTATTTAATATTTTATAATTTAAGCACATATTACATAGAGATAAGACAATCTGTAAACACTGATCATAAAGTCTGATGCAAGAGAACAAAAACTAAGCAGATTTAGAGAAAGAACCTGAAACCATTCCAAGTTCATTTACCAGTCTTGTAAAAGTAGCTTCACATAGTGGTTTTGTGAAGATATCTGCTAGTTGTTGATTTGTTGGAATAAAATGCAATTCCACTGTACCTTCCATCACATGTTCCCTTATGAAATGGTACCTAATGCTGATGTGCTTTGTCATTGAGTGTTGAACTAGATTACCTGTCATAGCAATAGCACTTTGATTATCACAGTAAATAGGTATTTTAGAAAATTCTAACCCATAGTCCAGTATCTGATTCTTCATCCAAAGAATCTGTGCACAACAGCTTCTTGCATCAATATATTCTGCTTCTGCAGTTGATGTGGAAATTGATTTTTGTTTCTTGCTAAACCAAGAAACCAATCTACCTCCAAGAAATTGGCAGCTTCCACTAGTGCTTTCCTGTCTATTTTGCATCCTGCAAAATCTGCATCCGAGTAACCTATTAGCTTAAAATCTGATTCTCTAGGATACCATAATCCTAGATAAGCTGTACCCTTGAGTTACTTGAAAATTCTTTTCACAGCTATTAGATGAGGTTCTCTTGGATCAGCCTGAAATCTTGCACAAAGACAAGTAACATACATGATATCAGGTCTACTTGCAGTTAAATAGAGTAAAGAGCCAATCATACCTCTATAGTTAGTAATATCTACTAATGAACCAGTATCTTTATCTAACTTGGTTGCAGTGGCCATGGGAGTAGATGCAGTTGAGCAGTCTTGCATTCCAAATTTCTTGAGTAAATTTCTGGTGTACTTAGATTGACAGATAAAAGTACCTTCTTCATTTTGCTTGACTTGAAGTCCCAGAAAATAGCTAAGTTCTCCCATCATACTCATTTGATATCTTGATTGCATTAGCTTTACAAATCTTTCACAGAGCTTGGCATTCGTAGAACCAAATATGATATTATCAACATATATCTGTACCAAAAGTAAGTCTTTTCCATGGTTGAGGTAGAACAGTGTTTTATCAATTGTACCTCTGTGAAATCCACTTTCTAGAGGGAATTGAGTTAAAGTCTCATACCATGCTCTTGGAGCTTGCTTAAGGCCATAAAGTGCTTTGTCAAGTCTGTAGACATGATTTGGAAATTATGGATCTATAAATCCTGGAGGTTGTTCAACATATACCTCTTCTTCCAATTCTCCATTGAGAAAAACACTTTTCACATCCATTTGAAAGACTTTAAACTTCTTGTGAGCAGCATAAGACAAAAAGATTCTTATGGCTTCCAATCTAGCAACTGGTGCAAATGTTTCTTCATAATCAATACCCTCCTGTTGAGAGTAGCCTTTAGCAACCAGCCTTGCTTTGTTTCTTGTAATTATGCCATCACTATCAGTTTCGTTTCTGAACACCCATTTTGTGCCAACAATTGATGTGTTCTTTGGTCTTGGCACTAATGTCCAAACTTTATTTCTTTCAAATTCATTTAACTCTTCCTGCATTGCTTGCACCCTATCAGCATCTTGAAGAGCTTCTTCCACTTTCTTTGGTTCAGTATGAGACAGAAAGGAATGATAGAGACATTCATTTGATGTTGTAGTTCTAGTTCTGACACCTACTTTAGGATCTCCAATAATTAAGTCAGGTGTATGTGATTTGGTCCATTTCCTTGCAGATGGAAGTTGATTTCTAGAACTAGATCCTCCCCCATGATCCATGCTATCTCCATCAGCATTTTCTGATGCTCCCCCTGTAGTTATGCTCTTTAAAACTTCAGAAGTTGAGTTGGATCCTTCAAGATTTGAACTATCAGAGTTTCCAGAATTATCAAAATTTGTCTCATCAGAACTTGATAAATCAGAACTTGAAGAGCCAGTGACAGGTTCCGATACTTCTTGAGAGTCTTGAGTTGTGGTAGGATCTTCAACTTGCTCCCCTGGACAGGTGCATTTTCCCTTGGAGTAGTTACCATAGTTTTAATGATATTAGAACTTAACCCGTCAGAACTTATAGGATTAGGATTTAAGTCATCAGAATTTAAATCTTCATTTTCAAATCTCAGCTGATCATGATCATTGAAATCTTTAAGTCCAGTAATCTTCTTATCATCAAAAGTTACATTGATAGATTCCATGACAACCCTTGTTCTTAAATTGTAGACTCTGAAGGCTTTTGTGGAAAGTGGATATCCAACAAAAATTCCTTCATCAGCTTTTAGATCAAATTTTGACAGCTGTTCAGGATAAGTGTTAAGAACAAAACATTTGCATCCAAATACATTAAAGTATTTCAGATTTGGCTTCTTTTTCTTCACCATCTCATATGGTGTTTTTCCATGCTTGTTTATGAGTGTAGCATGGTAAGTGGATTTTATATCCACTTGGAATGCTTTATTACAAGCTTAAATTGGTGTTTTGGACTCAAGTTGTTGGTATTTTGATGTGTTTTTGTGTTATTGCATTTCAGGTATCAGTTAAATGAAGAAAAGATCTTTTAAAGGAAATATGATAAAAAGTGATCAGAATTGGAAGCCTATGCCATTTCCAAGTTGTAGAGAATCTCGTTAGCTTCGCGTGGGCAGTTGAATCGCCTAATTCTGACGAGTAGAACTCAAGTTATGGCCAAAACAAGATTCATCAGAAATTTTTCCAGACATGCTCCAGGCGCCCGCCCGGGATGTGGGGCGGTCGCCCAGGAGCTGAGGCGCCCGCCCGGAGAGCTATGGCGCCCGCCCGGAGAGCTGAGGCGCCCACCTGGAGAGCTGAGGCGGCCGCCCGAGGCGCGACTGGTTGCTTATTTCGCTGAAAAAGCTTTTTTTGAGTGGAATTTGACGAATTTAGGGGTCCAGGTCCACTAGGGGCGTATATATACTTAAAAAAAGGGTTTTCATCATCCAGGAAGATTAGGATACCAAGGAGAAGACCTAGAAGCACAAAAAAACTCCGAAAAAGAAGATCTTGTTTTCAACTTTTGATTCTTTGAATTAGTTGAAACTTTAAATGCTCGTTTTCATTCTTGTTGAACCTAGATCTCATTTATTCGTACTTTGATTATTATTCAGTTTATTAAGACCTTGTTTATACCATGCTTTCATTGGAATCCATGGTGACGATGAGTTCAATCATGGGCTAATCGTTATCATGGGATTCTAGCGGATTTACTTATGGATTTCAATAGTTAATTGTTTCGAAATCTTGGTGTGTGGTGATTGTATGATATCCCAGTATTGGTTGTGCTTATTCGTCTTATGTGCGTAGCTAATATATAAGATAGCATGTTAATCTCTATTGAAGCGACAATGAATATTTTAGAACTTGCCATGCTAGCATAGGTTCATGTATTTGTTATGCATGATTCATAGGTAATTTTACCCATCTTACTAGCCCTGTGTAATCAAGATAGATAACTTATGCTTAAACCGTTATGTTGTCAAATTCTATTGACATATAGGGTCTCAATATAATTGGTGCCTATTCAGCTTCTATCTCTTTTGTGGATGTCTGGTAGAATGGTACTCGTGCAACGAAAGTTTGCGTTTATCAGTTTCGTGTTATCTAATTAGTGTCATCACCATCACATGCTAAGGTTAAGAATGAAAAGGCTATTGAATGAAGTATTTAATGAAGTTAGAATCCCATGTTTGTCATATATAGTAATTCAACCTCAATTCTCTTAGTTAATGTTATTTAGTATAATCTCTTAGTTTAATCAAAACCCAATTTGTTATTTGTCTTAGCATTGAGCGACAACCATACATTGTTGCATAGGTGCATAAATTGAACTTAACCTAAACCAGTCTATGTGGGAACGAATCTGATTTATATCTTATACTACTTGCGAACGCGTATACTTGCGTGAATATTAGCGCGTGTTTTCACCCTAACAAGTTTTTGGCGCCGCTGCCGGGGACTCGGTGTTAATTTTTAGTTTATGTGCTTGTCATCAGTGGTCGTTATAGTTCACTGACTCAGACTCTTTTACTCTCACGGTTTATTTGTTTGTGTTTCAGGTACTCATTACAATGGGAGATCCAGCAGCACGAACGAAAGCTTTGATGGATTTTTCTCAACCCAAGATCAATGACATTCAATCTAGCATTGTCCGGCCAACTATCACAACTAATACCTTTGAGATCAAGCCTGACATAATTCAATGGGTGCATAATTCAATCCAGTTTGGGGGTTCCCCAACTGAAGATCCCAATATGCACATTAAGGACTTTATTGAGATCTGCGACACCTTCAGGTTCAATGGTGTTTCCGAAGATGCTATTAAGCTGAGACTGTTTCCATTCTCTTTGAGGGACAAGGCTAAGAGCTGGTTACACTCTCTACCAGCTGGTTCAATTACTACTTGGGAGGTTCTTGCTAAGAAATTCCTTACTAAATTCTTCCCTATTGTGAAGACAGCTGCAATGAGGAACGCTATTACTCAATTTGTGCAGCAAATGGGAGAATCGCTATGTGAAGCTTGGGAGCACTACAAGGAGATGCTTAGGAAGTGTCCTCATCATGGAATTCCTGATTGGATGATCATCACTTATTTTTACAATGGGTTGGGAGTACAGTCCAGACCCATGCTCGATGCAACATCAGGCGGAGCATTATGGGCAAAGAGCTATGAGGAAGCTTATGATCTAATTGAACAGATGGCTGTTAATGAATATCAGTATCCAACCCAGAGATGTCCATAGGGCAAGGTAGCAGGAGTTCTTGAAGTGGATACAACTACGGCTATCACTGCTCAACTAAAGGCGTTGTCTATGAAGATCGATTCTCTAACTAACTACGGTGTTAATCAGATAACCAGTGTTTGTGAGCTATGTATAGGTTCACATGTGATGGAGCAATGCACTATATCTAGTCACTCAGCTCAGTTAGTGAGCAACCTTTAGAGATCGCAGCAACCAGTTCCAGACACTTATCATCCTGACAACTGGAATCATCCTAACTTCTGCTGGAGCAACAATCAGAATGCGATGCAACAGTCGTTCCAGCAGTTTGGAAATAAGCTATTCAACCCTCCTGGTTTTCAGCAACAAATTATACCAAAACAACAAACTCATGATGCAGGTCTATCTTTGAATGAAAAATCTGAATTGGAGGAGTTGCGGCTTATATGCAAAAACCAGGCTCTTATATGCCAAAGCCAGGCTGTTTCTATCAAGACTCTGAAGAACAAAATAGGGCAAATTGCTAATGCCTTATTGAATCGACCACCAGGAATGCTTCCTAGTGATACAGAAACAAATCCAGTCAAGAGGTAAGTTGAAGAACAGGTGAACGCCATCACCTTAAGGTCTGGAAAGGTCGCAAGTCCCCAAATTTAGCAAGACGAAGAGCCTGAAAAATCTCAAGATTCAGAAAATGCAGTTGTGGCTGAAGAAGAAGTGCAAAAGGAAGCAGAGGTGGAACCAAGGAAGACTACTGTGGAACACACCCCTCCTGAGGGTAATATAGGGGAGAAACAGATCTATCCTCCACCTCCTTTTCCTAAGAGGCTGTAGAAGAAAAAGCTGGATAAGCAGTTTGAGAAGTTTTTGGAGGTGTTCAAGAAACTTCATATCAACATACCTTTCGCTAAAGCTCTTGAACAGATGCCTAGCTATGCGAGGTTTATGAAAGGTATTCTCTCTCAGAAAGTGAAGCTCGATGACTTCGAGACCGTTGCTCTAATGGAGGAATGCAGTGCTGTGTTGCAACAGAAGTTGCCTCCGAAGCTTAAAGATCCTGGAAGCTTCACTATTCCTTGCACCATCGGAAACTTGTCGTTCAATAAGTGTTTATGTAATTTAGGAGCTAGCATCAATCTGATGCCCTTATCTATCTTCAAGAAGCTTGGTCTGCCTGATCCGAAACCAACATACATGTCATTTCAACTAGCTGACCGTTCCATCGCTTATCCACGAGGTATAGTGGAGGATGTCTTGGTCAAGGTGGATAAACTCTTCTTCCCTGCTGACTTTGTAATTCTTGATTTTGAGGAAGATAAGAAGATTCCCATCATCTTGGGAAGACCATTCTTGGCTACAGGCCGAACTATGATCGATGTGCAAAAAGGAGAGCTTTCGATGAAGGTTTACGATCAAAAGGTCACTTTTAATGTGTTCAAGGAAATAAAGTTACCCACAGCTAAAGAGGAGTGCTTTAAAGTAGAGCAATTACAGGTTTTGAATGCACCTCAGTGGAAGAGGAAGTTAGATATGCCATTCGATTCTCTTGGGTTAGCAGAGTTAAAATTTTCTGAGGAGCGTTTTGAACCATTTATTCAAGAAGATCCCACACTTGAGCTCAACCAAATGCCAGATCACTTGAGTTATTCATTCTTAGGTGCACCCCCTGACAAGGGGTTTGTATATACTTTTGACGATGTAGAGGGTGACCGGCCGATTTCTGCCGTGCCTACAGAGGGTTCTTCTCATGTGCAACAGGTAGTTGATAGGACTGGTATTGGTGATGCACAATATAGAAGATTGACTAGGCGTATGGAGGCCATGCATGTCATCCACCGATATTTTACTGAAGATTTAACACACGCTTTCGGTACTGTTGTTCGAGACACTGGTGGCGAGGTTGATTGGCCACCTGATCCTCCACCCGATGAGGGTGACTCTCCCGCTAATTAGGTATGCCTGAAATCCTTATTATTGCCTTCAATGCGGATATTGAAAATTTTAAGTTTGGGGGTGATAATGTAAAGATTAGTAGTGTGTGTCCATATAGATTCATATAGATTCATATTGCATGTTTAATTGTATTTCATTCATATTTTTGCATGATTTGTTCATTTAGGACATATTTTTTTGTTTTTATGTGATTTCATATAGTTGCATTTGCATGCATATTTAGCATGATCCCTTAAGATGAACTATGATATTTGATAAGTTGATGTTGATTTCAGTGTGGTGATGACGAATAGAGGGATGTTTAAGTCTTAATGAATTGATTTGCATGCCAGAAACAAATATTTTCACAAAGTCTTATAGGGTTGCATTTGATCTAGATCATGATCATACTTGTTTGTTGTTGAGATTTAATCACTTTATTATATTTAGAATTTATGATATTCTTGTAATGACGTAAAAATACTGATTTTTTTTATCTGGAGAAAAACTTGGATTTCATTGCTAGTTGTTGTAAGGTTAGGCGTCAAATGGCTAGTAGCCGACTCATATTTTTATGAGTAGTCTAGGGTTGAATGAGATGGAGCGAAACACACTCATTCAGAAATTATTAAAAAAAAAGAAAAAAAAAGAAAAAATAAAAAGAAAGAAAAAAAGTATGTGTTTATGCATAATTGATCAAGAGTGAGCTCTTTAATACTCGAGTTATTAAGTTCTAGGGGACTTTGTGCCTAGTGACCTAAGGCTTTTATAGTCTGGATCCACTAGCCTAACGCTCGCTACATGGGTATTATTGCATAAGTCTTTTGGGACCTCATTCATTGCACGGTCAAATAAGCATCTTTGTTATGTGTTCAATAATAGTGTAAATCCTTGTATAACTCTAGCCAGAAAGGAGGTGTTGTGAGTCATAATGCGTTTATTGTCTATTCTGTTTATAAACTTTTGATTGTTTCGATGATAGATAAGTTATGGTTATTGATCTAGTATCGAGAGATATCTGTTAAGCATTCCACACACGCACGTTTCTGATTTGTGAGTTGGTTTGTGGGATTTATTCGAACTCTGTTTATAGTAATTGCATTCTTAGAGGCATCGGCTTATTCATTTGGTTATGGTTATTCTGAGGGGATCGATTGCATTATCATTTAGTAACAATCATGTAGTTGCATTCAGTTGCATTCATGCATTAGGTTTGTTTTGTAGTTTTGAGTCTGTTTATGCTTGAGGACAAGCATTGATTCAAGTTTGGGGGTGTGATAAGTGGATTTTATATCCACTTGGAATACTTTATTACAAGCTTAAATTGGTGTTTTGGACTCAAGTGGTTGGTATTTTGATGTGTTTTTGTGTTATTGCATTTCAGGTATCAGTTAAATGAAGAGAGGAGCTTTTAAAGGAAATATAATAAAAAGTGATAAGAATTGGAAGCCTAGGCCATTGTCAAGTTATAGAGAATCTCGTTAGCTTCGCGTGCGCAGTTGAATCGCCTAATTCTGACGAGTAGAACTCAAGTTATGGCCAAAACAAGATTCATCGGAAATTTTTCCAGACAGGCTCCAGGCGCCCGCCCGGGATGTGGGGCGGCCGTCCGGGAGCTGAGGCGCCCGCCCGGAGAGCTGAGGCGGCCGCCCGAGGCGCGACTGGTCGCTGATTTCGCTGAAAAAGCTTTCTTTGAGTGGAATTTGACGATTTTAAGGGTCCAGGTCCACTAGGGGCGTATATATACTTAAAAAAGGGTTTTCATCATCCGGGAAGATTGGGATACCAAGGAAAAGACCTAGAAGCACAAAACAACTCCGAAAAAGAAGATCTTGTTTTCAACTTGTGATTCTTTGAATTAGTTGTAACTTTGGATGCTCGTTTTCGTTCTTGTTGAACCTAGATCTCATTTATTCGTACTTTGATTATTATTCAGTTTATTAAGACCTTGTTTATACCATGCTTTCATTTTAACCCATGGTGATGATGAGTTCAATCATGGGCTAATCGTTATCGTGGGATTCTAGCGGATTTACTTATGGATTTCAATAGTTAATTGTTTCGATATCTTGGTGTGTGGTGATTGTATGATATCCTAATATTGGTTGTGCTTATTCATCTTATGTGCATAGCTAACATATAAGATAACATGTTAATCTCTATTGAAGCGACAGTGAATATAGAGGTTTAGAACTTGCCATGCTAGCATAGGTTTATGTATTTGTTATGCGTGATTCGTAGGTAATTTTACCCATCTTACTTGCCCTGTGTAATCAAGATAGATAACTTATGCTTAAACCGTTATGTTGTCAAATTCTATAGACATATAGGGTCTCAATATAATTGGTGCCTATTTAGCTTCTATCTCTTTTGTGGATGTCTGGCAGAATGGTACTCGTGCAACGAAAGTTGGCGTTTATCAGTTTCGTGTTATCTGATTAGTGTCATCACCATCACATGCTAAGGTTAAGAACAAAAAGGCTATTGAATGAAGTATTTAATGAAGTTAGAATCCCATGTTTGTCATATATAGTAATTCAACCTCAATTCTCTTAGTTAATATTATTTAGTATAATCTCTTAGTTTAATCAAAACCCAATTTGTTATTTGTCTTAGCATTGAGCGATAACCATACATTGTTGCATAGGTGCATAAATTGAACTTAACCTAAACCAGTCTCTGTGGGAACGAATCTGATTTATATCTTATACTACTTGCGAACGCGTATACTTGCTTGAATATTAACGCGTGTTTTCACCCTAATATAGCATTCTGTGTAAAGCAAGCAGTCTGCACAGCTTCAGCCCAAAAGTAGGTTGGTAGCTTTGCTTCATCAAGCATAGTTCATGCAACTTCAATGAGAGTCTTGTTCTTTCTTTCTACAACTCCATTTTGCTGTGGAGTTCCAGGTGCAGAAAATTCCTGTTTAATTCCATGCTCTTTGCAGAAATCTTCCATGTTTGAATTCTTGAACTCAGTGCCATTATCACTTCTTATTATTTTAACAGAATATTTGACCAATTTCTCCAGCTGTCTGACATGATTAGTTAGAATAGGTGCAGTTTCATTCTTCTTGTGCAAGAAATACATCCAAGTGTATCTTGTGAACTCATCCACTATAACCATAGCATATTTCTTCTTTGCAATTGACATGACATTGACTGGACCAAATAGATCAACATGTAGTAGGTAATAAGGCTCAAGAATTGAGGATTCAGTTTTGCTCTTGAATGAAGATTTTCTTTGTTTTGCCTTTTGACATGAATCACAAAGGCCATCAGGAGCAAATTCTGATTTTGGCAGTCCTCTCACAAGATCTTTCTTTACTAGCTCATTTATGTTGTTGAAATTTAAATGAGAGAGTCTCTTGTGCCAATTCCAGCTTTCTTCAATTGATGCTCTACTCAACAAACAGATTGCAGAAACATCAGAACTTGTTGAAAGTTTGGCTTCATATATGTTACCATGCATGTAACCTTTCAGAACTACTTTGCCTGTAGAATTACTTACAACTTCACAGTGTTCTTCAAAGAAATCCACATGATAACCTCAGTCACAGATTTGACTCACACTTAGCATATTGTGTTTAAGTCCTGAGACAAGAGCTACTGTTTCAATGATGACATTCCCAAGATTGATATTGCCATATCCCAGAGTTTTTCCCATGTTTCCATCTTCATAAGAAACTCCTGGGCCAGCTTTCTCCACAAAGTCTGATATCAGGGCTTTATTTCCAGTCATATGTCCTGAACATCCACTGTCCAGCAGTAGGATATTTTTCATGTTGCCCTGCAATCACAAAGACCACTATTGGTTAGTTTTAAGGACCCAGACTTGCTTGGATCCTTTGGTCTTTTTAAGTTTGTTAGCATTTGCAGCGGATTTAATTTCAGAGTTTATGCTAATATGCTGTTTATCAGAATTTATATCAGACTTTGCATCAGACTTTACACTAGAAGGAATAATACTAACTTTCTTCAAAGAAGGTTTTATTTGATAATAATCACAGTACAAACTATGATATTCCTTACAAGTATAAATGGAATGCCTTAAACTACCACAATGAAAACAAGGATTTTGTGGTTTAAACCTAACAGACTGACTCTTAACTCCTGATTTAGGAGGTAAAAAGTTTATTTCTTTATTTTTCCTGCAAAAAGAAACAAGATGGTTAGAGTTTCCACAGTTATAACATTTCTTTCTAGGAGCATTAGGAACAGGCATATAATTATTACTTTTATTCACACCTTCCTTTCCATTCCTATTTTTCCTAGCTTCATTTACCTTGTTCATATTTTTAATCTCTTCCAGCTTATGCTTAAGCTGCTTCTTTGTCATTAAGCCGATGTTTACTTCAGCTGGTTTATCTTGTTTTAATTTGTCAGAAGTTGACTTTTCTTTGACTTATGTCCTAGACTCTTTCATCTTTTCAGAATCAGACTTTACAGTTTTTGCTACAAACTTAACATGATTTACCTTTGGCTTAGAAGTCTGATTAACAACAATTGGCTCAATTTGCACAGTTCCTTTCTCACTTAGTAAATTCTGAGTTGTTCTGCCAGAGTTAGTCCAAGTTCTGATGATCTCTCTTTTCTCTAACATACAAAGCCTCTTCTCTTTCATTCTTAGTTTGATGAAGAAAAATTAACTCTTTTTCTAAATAGTCATTTCTATTTTTAAAAGCAAGATTTTCAGATGTTAATCTTTCACATGTAAAGTCTGATCTCTATAACTAATGAACATGGTTTTAAAATATTATCTCAACTCAGTAATATCATCAGTATGAAAAGCATAAGTTGTTTGAGGTACCTTCAATTCAGCAGTTTCAGTACTGCTATCAGCATTTGCCATCAAGGCATAGTTCATCTCTTTTTCAGAATCTGAAGCGTTTGTCCAACTTTTCTTCTTTGTGATAAGTGCCTTACCTTTGTCACTTTTTCCTTTCTTGCAGTCAGGAGATATGTGGCCTCTTTCACTACAATTGTAGCATTTGACATTTGAGTTATCTCCTCTGTCAGACTTTCCTCCTTTGCCTTTAAACTTTCTGAATCCTTACTTATCAGAACTTCCACCTTTCCTGGAAAACTTCTTGCCCTTTCTGAATTTCCTGTAGGCTATCTTTGTGATACCTTTCACCATAAGAGCACATAGTTGCATCATCTCTGCATCAACATCAACTTTAGATAAACTTTCAATTTCTGAATCATCATTATCAGAATATGATGACTCTGAATCAGACTTTATGATAGGAGCCTTTCCTTTGCCCCTCTTTGAGGCAACCACTTTAGGAGATTCCTCCTCAGCTTTAAGAGCAACTGTCCTTGACTTTCTTCCATGCCTCTTGCTCCTTTGATCCATCTCAAGTTCATGAGTCTTGAGCATACCATAAATTTCATCAAGAGTAGTTTCAGTAAGGTCATAGTTGTCTCTTATGGTAGTAGACTTCAAATCCCAATTTAAAGGAAGAGCTAAAAGGAATTTTAGATTTGAATCTTCAAGATCATATTTCTTGTCCACCAGTGACAGATCATTCAAGAGTTTGGCAAACTTGTCATATAAATCAGTTAATGACTCATCAGCTTTTGAGTCAAAGTGCTCATACTCTTGAGTGAGTATAGTCCTCCTGTTCTTTTTGATTGCATCAGTTCCCTGGCATCTTGTCTCCAAAGCATCCCATATCTCCTTTGCAGTCTTGCAATTAATTACCCTGTTTGACATGACATTATCAATGACACTATGCAACAAATGCCTTACCCTTGTATCCTTGGCAATAGATGAGATGTCTTCAGCTCTGTAGCCACCTTTCTCTTTGGTATGGACTTTGCTGGTTGATTAGCAACTGCAACAGAGAGCTTGGTAGGCTTATATGGTCCTTCATTAATCCTATCAAGGTATTCTGGATCTATAGCTTCTAGAAACATAGCCATCTTCACTTTCCATATGGGATACTCAGAAGGTCTCAGTATGGGAACTCTAATAGTCTCATATCGACTGTGGGTTTGGGTGTTTTGAGTTTCTTGAGTTTTGGTGGGCTTAGTTGGGGTTTGTGTTTCTTCAGACATGATTGTTTGGAACTTTACTGTATGTGTGTTAACAGAAAGGCTCTGATACCACTTGTTAGGTCACACAACATTGTAGAAGGGGGTTGAATACAGTGTTTATACAATCAAATCGATTTAACACAAGTATGTAACAAAGATCAAGTATATTCAATAAACTCTGTGATAATATGAACTACTGTTATCTCTCAGTGATGAACAAATATCACTAAGAGCTGCTAGGTTACAATGAATAATGTTTCTCAATAATGATAACACATATAGTGTAAACCCTAAGTCTGTGTTTACAGAGTACACAGTTACAAGATATATTCTAATTGATATGGAATACAATTCTGTCTCCTAAAATATATCAATCAGATATCTTCTACAAGTCTTCTAGTCCTCTAACTCTTTCCATGCATATCTTTTATTGTTTTAGTCCAGATCTTCTCCTGTAAATCAGCTTCATTCCTTAACTGAAAGTCTTCCCGCACTTAAGTACTGATATGTATCTTAAGTTCTGATATTAAGCTCTGACTTCAGTAAATCCTGATATGTCCTGTTGTTAAGTTCTGAAAACTAAACATAAATCATATTAGACATGACATCTCAAATATATCTAACAACGATATTCATTGATCAAGATAATATTGCACAAATATTTTGAATTATTTTAATATATTTTGAATTATTCAAATAAAAGTTATACTATATTATAGCATTTGATTCAATGTATTTTATAATATTTAAAGAATATATATATATATATATTGTTCAATAGTTTGAATGAATTAACCAGTTCAACTAATATTTATAAAACTTTATCGAATTGAAAAATATTTAATTTTAGGATAATAGTTTACAATGTTATCAAATTATTATATGAAGAAAGATTAAAATCGTGATGAAAGAAACTTAAAAATGGTTTAAATAATGATATAATTACAATTTTTCCTTCGAATTCTTGAAAAAAAAATCATGAATATCAATAGTAAGTCTTTACAATATATAATTTATTTTTATCTTATAATCATGATTGATACTCGGTTGCGTAAACAATAGAAATGGATTGTTTTCCAGTGATAATGTGAATACCATATATAAATTATTGCAATTTATTTATTACATAATTTTAATTTTTTAATAATTATAAATGCATGTTATTTAGGTAATCAATTGCCTCACTAGATGTTAATAATTATTAGACATGTACATATATCAGATATTTAGCATATAAATAAGTGCAACCATCGTAATTTACTAAGAAATGTAACATACGATAATTTACACGCTGACACACACATATAAGTTAATCTTACTTTGTTAACAGTAGTGTAAATAAAAAAACTAACATTTTTCCATATATACATACGTTAAATTTCAAAAACTAACATTTTTCATTAAAATTAACTTTTATATTAACAATAATGTAAATTTTACATTGTTGTATATTATGATTGGAAGTCATTCTAACTTCAGTTATGTATTTTTGATCTTTTTAAATTGAGTAAGTTAATTGTAAGTTAGTAGTTAACTCAGTAATAATATAAACCAGTACATATCGTTTATTTAAATAAAACTCAAAATTTTTGGTCAACTATGTATTCAACATATATGTTAATTTTTAACTTTTTCTTTGTAAACATACTAACGGCATTTTGTAGATTAGGTTTAATCATTTCGTTTTAAACGTACACTGACTATCCTGTTTATATTCATTTATTAAATACAAATTATATAACACAAACAAGAATATATATATTTTGTTTAATGAGCTATATTAAATGCTGTATGATTTAGTAATGTCTTATATGAAAATAATACACATTGATAAACAATCAACTTGTATTTGATATATGTTAGACATTGTACAATATTTCAATCACATTTTCTTAGCATGTACCCATGGGCACACACTAGACAAACCAATTTACAAATAAGAAAACAACTAAGAACATTATAACTGCATGATGCATAAAAAACTCTAGAAAATGACCCGTGCCTCACACAGGTTATTATGCTAGTTTGACCATAAAAGTCGAACAAGTTAAAAATTATAGACGAGGGAATTACATTTTTTAAGTTTTCTAAGAAAATTATTAACTTTTAGTCGATAATTTAACAGTATTTTATTGAACTTATAAATAAGACAAAATTAATCAATTCACCAAACATATCAGCACAACTTATAAGCAAACCTATCCAAAACACATAAATAACTTATAAGTAACAATTTACTTATCACTTATTGACCACTTTTTGCTCACTTATTTAACATTTTTTTCGCTATAAGTTATAAGTTATGTTTTTTAAAAC
The DNA here is from genome assembly GCF_009905375.1 of Apium graveolens. NCBI lineage: Eukaryota > Viridiplantae > Streptophyta > Magnoliopsida > Apiales > Apiaceae > Apium > Apium graveolens. The sequence continues at coordinate 152,810,347 of NC_133647.1, read as the reverse complement.
ATCTCAAATAGACCCATGTTATCTATTCAAAATGTGGGATTTAGCCCACATGCGTTTTATTACTTCCCCGAATATCTTGTGTTCCTCGTTTTATTACTCCAAACACTATTCACCTCAAGAACACGAAACCACTAACCGAGCACTAAATATATATTCGCTAAAGATTCGAAAGAATTTTTAATTTAGTGATTATCGTATTCAACCCCCCATCTACGATAATTCGGGACCTAAAAATTGATATCAGAGCTGACTGATTGATACACAAATTAGGATCCTCAAATAAATTTATGTTATTAATTTTAATTTACATAATTTATTTTATAAATTTCCTATTGATCATAAGGGCTCCACCTCCTCCACCCCATCACACGTGGCCGCCTTTATAGAGAAGCCGCTCTCTGCTATCTCATGTTACCTGATGCCTAGCTCTAGAGCAGAGATCTAGCAAGGCATTCTAGGCACAGATCATTGGTATTGGATTAAGTTTTTTAGTTCCACTAAGCTAACCATAAATTATTCTAATTATAATAGTAATCTGAATTCCCCTAAAAATGGATCAATCTGTAATGGCTGTGAGGCACCGAGTCTGAATAGGCATCAACAAGCACATAGATGTCCGAGGAAGCAAAGGCTAGGGCGTTCTTATCGGGCGGTACTCTTGCTCTTCCCGGCTTGACTTGACTGGCTTGTGGACCATGACCTGCTACTCAACACTCGGGATCTAGCCCTTATGTCCACACCGCTTCTCCTGCAACAAAAACTTGGGTGAAGAATTCAGTGGAGAAAAAGTAAATTGCTTCCCAGACTTCACTCTTTCAACACTTGTATACTTTCTAAAGAGTCAGGCATGCCCCTGTCCCCGTCTCTTAAAGCCCTATCAGGCTTCCCCTTGTTTGCCGGAAATTTATTCTATAAATTTAATTTAAATAATTTTATTATTTATATTTGAATAAGTTTATTTTATAAAATTAATTTAAATAAATTTATTTTATAAATTTGATTTAAATTAATTTATCATTTAAGTTATTGTAAATAAGAATTCTTAATTTAATTTATTTTTTCGGGTGTTTTTTTGTTGCTGTTAGAGATTGTTATTTTCGGCCATTTAAAGCTGCCATTTTTCTTTCTTGTTAGTTCAAAACTTTGTTAGTTTTGGCAACTAATCAATTATTCTGCCAAATTGAAAAGAATGCAGCTCACCTTGCAAATGTTTATTTGGGAAGGAACAAAAGGAGGGGCCCGCGTGATTGTTAACAAAAAAAAAAGTGGAGAATCACAACAGGTGGATTCATGCGCAACAAAAACGAGCCTTCCGTTTGCTGCTCACGCGTGGGGCTAAGCTGTCCAGTGGAGTCGCCTTGTGATTCACGCGCCTGGTTCGCGCCTAAGCAACGTGCGAATAGAACTTGTTGTACACGCGCGGAAACCACCTCTGTTTAAAGCGCACGCGTGGGAGTTATTTTCTGAGTAGCTAGGTACACACTGGGGAGAAATCATTCGGCAGCTAAAGTAGTCGCCATAGAGACAGAATAATTGGCTAAGGAAACAAAATCAAATGTACAACATAGGTAGTTGGAGTCGCAAGAGAAAAAGGTTCGAAAATAAACTACGTGAAGAAGCCTGTCCTTCTCCTAATCGCCATAGACACCACAGAGATATACAAGGGAACTACCTGAGTTGCCACATAACAAATTTATTTGTAGCCCCTTAATTGTTATTTCTGACTTATTTATTTTTTCATAAAATTTAAAATTCTTAAATTTAATTTTTTCTTAGATAATAATTTACGTTTTATTTAATTTTTAAGAAAATTCGAAATTTTTGAAAATTAGATTTTACGTAAAAATTTATTTTTGAATAATTTATTTTTATTAAGAAAATTAAAAATATTGGAAATTTAAATTTCTCTTAAATATTAAATTAAGGATACTGAACGGATTGGTAGACTCGAGATTTCTCCGGGCTTTAAAAGTGGATTTTAATCTTTCGAAGAAAACGAAGACCATGTGCTATTCAGACGGAAAATTCCTGAATACGGGAATTGTAGATAATGGTTTTCTTACTCCAATGGAACTGATTTCAAGACCTACAGACGAAAATTATGGAACATCCTCAAAGGCTTACTTCATAGGATACCACTGGGTTTTCAGACGCAGGAAAGGAATGAAATTTCTGCGGGTACAATTTTTCTCGAAGATTCTAAGATAACTCTATGATTCCAGATTATACAATCACATAGTGGTTTGTACCAATGCTACATTTATCCGGTAATCAATGAGATCATATAGGTAGGAATTGTGGAGGTTAGAGAGAATAGTGGGGACATACAAACATCTCAGGTACAAACATTAAAGTTGGAACCTCGGGACAGAATGTAAGAGTTACTAATAGCTGAATCAGAAGAAGCTCAGGTAGAAGTACTCAAGGGACTGGACGTCTGGGCAATGTTTCAAATGTCAGGGAAGTTTGGTCATATTGGATTAATATAGAATACAAGATCTATATCCAAGGATCAAGCCTCTCTATTCCGATGCAGAAATTTTTACAGATTCAATTCAAGAGGTGATTACAAGACTGAGATTGGAACAGAAACAAGATTTAATGGTTGCAATTCTGACAAGATATTTATGCATCAAGTAACTATCAGAGGTTTTGCTACAACAGAACAAGAAGCTTGACAAACAAGGATGAGTAAGGATTCAGTTGAAGAGTTAAGACAAAGGTGGAATGTTTTCTTAGGGAAGCAGCCAGTCAAAACTTATAGTGCACGGGAAAGAGTTGGGATGGATCAGATGACGAGAATAATGAATATCTTGCTTTCACAACAATCTCTGAAGATGGTCCAACTCACATATCTCAGGTTTTAAAATTCTTGAATCACTGCAATATTTTGTTTTCAACATTCAATGCATGTTAAGATCATAGTGTTTAAATGTGTTAGGCCTTATGACATGAGTCACAAAGACCATCAGGAGCAAATATTAATTTTAGCAGTCCTCTCATAAGATCTTTCTTTACTAGCTCATTTATGTTGTTGAAATTTAAATGAGAGAGTTTCTTATGCCAATTCCAGCTTTCTTCAATTGATGCTCTGCTTAACAGATAGATTGCAGAACCATCAGAATTTGTTGAAAGTCTGGCTTCATATATGTTACCATGTCTGTAACCTTTCAGAACCACTTTGCCTGTAGAATTACTTACAACTTCACAGTGTTCTTCAAAGAATTCCACATGATAACCTCCGTCACAAATTCGACTCACACTTAGCAGATTGTGTTTATGTCCTGAGACAAGAGCTACTGATTTAATTATGACATTCCCAAGATTGATATTGCCATATCCCAGAGTCTTTCCCATGATATTGTCCTCATACGCTCTCTTTCCTCAGGTGTCTTAGGAGACATTTTTTTTTGGAAAGGGACACTCCATGGCTAATCGGTATGAGACCTCTTTTGGAGTTTTCCATGCTAAACCGGTAACACCCCCAGATCCGGGGTCGGGGATCCGGGTTGTCACGGTCTTTCTTTCCACAATATCACTTCACTTAATTAATAATAAATAACCTCATGCTGTGTAATAACCCCAATTTTTGAGAAATTTTGAAACCCTTATGAATAGTGTTTTTGCTGAACGAGAAAACTTTTCATGCCACACTATGTAGGGGTTCTGATATGGATATTCTGAGATTTTATTAGTACTTTATATGGAATATAAGTGTATGTAAAGATCGTCAGAATCCAATTCTGAACACTTTGATTTTTCCCGGAAATCCACAAGATACGGAGAGAATTGAGTATAAGGTAACAGGATAAAAAGGATTTAAATTAAAGGATTATAATAAAGGATCATAAAAAGGAATATAATGTATTGAGAAAGGTTAAGGGAACCTAAGTAATAAGATCCCGGGTATGATCCTTCAAACGATAAACGAGAACGAAAGTTAAGCGAACCGTATAACAGATCAGCGGTCATTAGGCAAACGATTAGGAAGTTAATCAAAGGGATTAATGGGAATGATGTCATCCAACCAATAGAAAGAAGACAAGGAAGGAAGGATGACATCATGAGGATGAGGTAAGCATGACATGGGAAGGAATGAGGTGTGGTTGAATAAGAACCACACAAATTCAAGGGCAAGGTAGTAATTTGCTAAATCAAATACAAAAAAAAACCAAGCCAACCAAGCTAGCAAAATCATTTCATCAAAAAATCAAAAACAACCAAGGCATGAGTTCATCTTGCTCTCGGCTTTTTAGCATTTTCAAGGCATAGATTTTTCAAAATCCAAGATCAAAGCTTCCTAAATTGGTAAGAAAATTCCCTAATCATCTTCATGCTTAGTTATGGCTATATCATGAGTTTAAGCCATTAATTCTTTCTCAAACTTCTTCATTTAATCAATGAAGAAGACAATGAATAGTGTTTTCAAGATTTTTAACTTGAAGTTTGTCTTGTTTTCTTGAAGATCCAAGCTTTCTTAAAACTTCTCCAAGCTTCTTAAGGCTTCCTAGCTCCACCCACCACTTCAAGGAAGGTATACCATCTCCTAACCCTAGATTCCTATATATTATAGGATGATTTTGAGTAGTGGGTTGATATTGTATCTTGTTGTTATGATTTAGAGTTTGAGATTTGGTATGGTAGTGAATGGAATGGTAATTATTGTGGTTTTGATTTAAAAGAACTTAAGAATGATTAAAGTTAAGTTTAAGCATAAGTATGAAAGATTAAATTGAATTGGTTGGGGTGGTTATGATGTGATAAGGATGGAGGTTGGTTGTATGTTGGATTTGAGGTTGATTTGGGTTGTTTGTGAATGGGTTAAAATTTGGAAATCGCGTAAACATAGCCGTCGTAACGTCCGATTTTCTTTGGACTGTTTTTGTGTATAGCATTAGGACCCGAGAACCCCCTGCTAGATTGTGACCACTGCCATGTTTAGATAGCTCATGTTACGAGCTTCGTTTTGATATGTAGTTCGTTCGATTCCGATTTACGGTTTAGGAGAAACGACCGTTTCAAGTAACGGCGTTTCGCGAACGAAACTTTTCCCCTCGCCTTACTTTGAAATGTAGGTTAAAGACCAAAAAGGGTTAATTAATGCATGAAACATTTATGGTAAGTGTTTTAGGCAATTGGTAAGTCACTCGAGAAGGAATCGCTTTAAAACTCGTAAAGGTTAAATTATTAAAAATGGTGGAGCCGAGGGTACCCGAGTGACTTAAGCGAATCAGTGAGCGCAAAACAAGCGTTAGAGTCTAAGTTAGTTAAAGTATAGATTTACAAGTGACTTTGGTTTAATTCCAACTTACTTGTTGCTTATAGGTTACCAGACTCGTCCCGAGCCATTCGTAACCCCCAGTCGCTCAGGCAAGTATTCTATCCGTTATACTGTTGTTGTGATGTATACACTTGTATATGCATTATCTTGCGATAGATGCATGTTGGTTATTTAGCAAATTCTTGCGATATATTGTAGCATGTGATATGGTATATATGCATGCCTGTTTCATATTCTTGAAATATATATCTGTTGGTTCGGTTGATAATACCTATGCTAGAGGATAGCGGTATCTTGCATATACCCTTAGTATAGGGACCCAAAGGTGAAAATATTTTCAAAAACCGGGAGTCGAGGATCCCGAGTAGATTTTATATATATGGATATGGATATTTATATATATATATATTTATATATATATGTATGGTTATAGTTTTCTAAACTATTAATCGAATAAGGTTTATTCGATAACTTGAAACTTTATTTTATTATTAAATATTATTTCGAATATTATTCGAAGGCGTATGACTCCTTTTATTATTTATTGAATATTATTTGAATATTCATTCGAGGGCTTATGACTCTTTTATATTATTTATTGAATATTATTTGAATATTCATTTGAGGATGTATGACTCCTTTATTTTATTTAATGAATATTATTTATAATATTCATTCGAGGTATTATGACTCAGCTTATTTTATTTATTGAATATTATTTGAATATTCATTTGAGGATCTATGACTCCGATTATTTGCTGAGATATATTCTTTATTTTATTAAAGAATAAGGTGTAAATAATCAAACTTATTTTCGATTATTCAAATAAAGATAATACTTTCATATAAGTATATCTTTGGTTATTTAATGTTTATTTCAAGTAAAAGTTTTAATACTTCTACTTCAATTATTTTTATAAAGATTATTCTTTATGGGAATATTATTTAATTAATAATATTCAGATATTTTCTAATATTCTGGGGACTGATTTACTTCATTAAATCAGCCTTACTCCAAACACTCTTTAAAGTGTTTTCGAGTCTTCAAAATGATTTTTAAAAGTCAGAGCGGATCCCAAAACTCATTTTTATATTTAAGGTCTTCCTTTTTAAAGGGGATTTAAATACTCGCTCAAAACCTGGGGAATCCGGCTCTGTGGTGTATTTTATATTCGCAACGAGGTTGCAGATTTGGTAAATGAATTGATTACTTGCCCAACGTTCGGGAAGTAAGCCCATCTCATTGAGTCGGCATAAGCGACAGGCCGGGGTACGGTCTATTATTGTGTAAGTGGCTGGGTGGCAGTCCATCAACGCGTGAGGGGCCGGGGTACGGTCGAGCGCGAGGTCCTAATGCGGCCAGGGTGATGACCGGTGAGGAATTCATCCATCTACAGTAGAAAAGGTTACTTATTGGTATCTTTGCCTGATCAGCAAGATATCGGGTTTATGCCAAAATTCTTTTCCTTTCCAAAATTCATTGGATGTTTCAAACTCTGTTCATACTTTGCATAACAGAGGTTCCAGGAAATGTTTAAAGGGATATATATATGTGGATATATATATATATCGGGGCTAAATAAAGTATCTCATAACTTTTTCATTCAATAATATTTCAAAGATTGAATCTATTCAAGTCTTATCTTGTGGTCTCATCAGTGGGATGAACTTTTGAAATTGATTATAACTTGAACGGTGGTAGTTCAAGTAGTATTTGGGAAAGATATAAGTATATTGGGGTATTTGGTAACCTCATCTTTTAAACTTATATCTAATTAATAATTGTCTTATGAATGACAAAGATTTTCAGAAAAACGTTGAGACAAGGTTAGATATATGAGATCACCTTGCAACGATATTTTTTTATACGGTTATACCTTGGGACTTTGTGTATATTATGCATGGAAGAGGACTTCCAATATTTTGAAAAGTATATATGTATATATACTGAATATTTTGCGACTTCATCGCATTAAGATATCAAACTTGGTTCATTTCTTTTGACCAAGACTTTCATGAGTATTATGAGTAGGCTCATATACTATTAATCATTATACATATTATTTTGGTGGGCTTGCTGCTCACCCTTGCTTTCTTCTTTCATCACACAACAACAGATAGAAAAGATGAACAGAACCAAGCTCCCGATTCGCGAGCGATTAGGAGACGTTCCGCAGTTTTCTAGAAGCATTGATGCCGCCGTAGCTGAGGTAGGAATTACCAATAGGCTAGGCTTTCAACTTTTGATGTACCAGATTTATTTATATTTATGAATTGTAATAATGGCAAAGAAATGTAAATTTATTCAGAAACCTGTTTAAGGTGTATTGGCATATAATTGTGGAATAAAACGACTTGTGATTATTTTTGGATATTCATCTCTGAGACTATAACGTGTGGTGTGTGTTTATTGTGGGGTCACAGTACAGAGTAGTTGATTGTGTATTAAGATTGGGTGTTATTAAGGGAAATGGATCTCGTGACAACCCGGATCCCCGACCCCGGATCTGGGGGTGTTACAGAAATGGTATCAGAGCTAAGCGTTATAAACCTCAGAGATGATGGGACACTAAGATAATAAGTTCACTAAGATAATAAGAACTCTTGCCAAGTTCATAGTCGGGCTACCTAACGTAGCACTGACAGTTAAAACCCTTATGGGAACCCTTATAGGTATCGTGATAGTAACATAGTTTGTTCTCGTATAGGGCAGCGGGGCACCAAACCTTGAGGTTCAGGAGCATCAGCATGAGGATGTTTTATTACAAGTTGGAGATCAAATTGTGAATCCGATGGAGTACCCTAATGAGGGACCGGATAAGGTTCAGATAGAGAATGCTGCGGTTGAGGATGTTATTCCGGAAAGGATTGTGGCTGAGGAGGATCTCATGGAGGATCCTGATGAGAATGAAGAGAGGACCGTTGAGGAACAGATGACCGTAGTCAGGGCGACTACCAGAGCTAGAATGGCCGCGAGGGTGGCCCTAGAGAATGAAGAGTTACCAAGGGCACAAAGGTTAATGAGGGCAGAAGGAGTGGGGCCTTCCACGACCCCAATTATACCAGTATCAGACCCTCTTCCAGAGGCTCCTGTAGACATCCATGAGGTTCCACCAATTCCTGTTCCCTCCCCTGTACAGAGCCCAGCACATACTGAGGAAATGCCACCTTTATCCCCTGCACCATTGTCACCTGATACCGTGCTTGGTTATCCATTTGGATCTCCTGGGTCTGCACCACCTGCCCCCCCATGGACTGCTAGATGCTACCACTCAGGCTTCTCTTATAGCTGATTATCATATGACTTTGGGTGGCCTGTCAGAGGCCCGGAATGTTAGGAGTGATCTGTTGGATCGACTTACTGCACCAAGGATTGAGGGTGGGATACTTCCGGCAGGATTAGCGTATAGCATGGAAAGGATTGAGACTACCACCCGTGTTACAGCTAGAGGCCATCTTGAGGGTCAGGTTGATCCAGCTCTACTTGCGACCATCTTAGACCTCATCACCTCTGTGATGGAGCAGGTTAGGGATGTTGTACGTGCTCGCACCTCTTAATCCATGGTAGTGTGCAGAGCCAGAGCAATCAAACAAGGGTCTCATGTAGCACCGCTTTTGGATGATTAGCCTAAGTTATGAATGATTAGTTTTAATGACGAGATGACTATCTATGGTAGTACTTTTGGGATAGGAGCGATAAGTTCATATGATGTAATCCTCTTTAATATGTTCAGTTGTTGTACCCTCGAACAAATGGTTATGTATATATTCGTTAATTTCAGTTCAGATCAGTTTGATTGTGATAAATCACATTGTTAATTGCTCTATTAACACTTAAGAGAGTGACATGAAGTTTATCGAACTTAAGAATTCATAATTTGCAATCGTGCAAGGACTAAACGAGGGGAAGACTTAAGCAAAGTAAGTAAGACAAATATCCGGAGATTCTCAAAATTTTCCAAGTAATATGCCCCCACAAGGAATAAGATTAAGGGAAAACCTTGAACGTGATAATCAGGGAGGTCGCAATTAAGATATAAAGAACCCGGAAAATAATAAAGTGGAAAATGAAGATTTTAAATTAAAAGATGACCCCAATTATGGGGAGTACGAAGAAATATTTAGACAAAAAAAAAAAAGCAAAAGCAGAAGTCGAGTAAGGAAAGGAGACCCGAGACGACACTCCTATACGGCAATTCATGGACCTGTCTAAAAAGGACTTAGACTATTATCCCCAACCACCACCCTGAGGAAATAATGCGGTGAGAAATTCTTTCAGGACCTTTAAGTCGCTAAGCTCTCAGAGTTCCAAGGAACAGGTTGACCCAGTCGAGGCAAGAGCCTGGCTAAAGGAAATATAGGAATTATTTGAGATTCTAAATGATTGACGAATCACAAAAGACTATTTTTATCACTTACCCTCCTAAGAGAGAGACCACCCGCTGGTGAAAGACCAAGGAAGGCACGGAGCAAGAGATTATAATAAACTGATTTAAGTTCAGTCAATTGTTTTCAGGAAAGTACTTCCCAAGGTTATAGAGATAGAGTAAAAGCTTTAGAGCCAGAACAAAGGCAGACGAGTATGATGAATTGTGAATTTAAGTTGTAAAAGTTGTCAAGATTCGTTCTGAAGACACGAATCCAGAATGACGGAATGTTTGGAATCAATGCTTATGTTGTGTTGGTTCATGAAATAATGATAAGAGAAAGGAATATAACGGCAATAGAGTTTGAGGAATGATAAGGGAGTTGGGTATGAGGAAACCCTAAAGACTCGTAGAAATAGAAATAGAAGAGTATGTAATCGTCAGGATGAGGGTGATTCACCATGAGTTAAAATTGATGGTTGAGGGCATAAGAGATACATATATTTTATCCCCCGTAAGTTGGGAAGATTCGAGGAAACCTTGAGATAATTCGAAGGATAAATAAGGAGACGCGGATAGACTGAGGAGACAAGAAAGTAAGAAATTAAGAAAATTGGATGAAGGAAGTGACCTTCAAGAAGGTGAAGTGTAAGACCGGTGGCATGATACCCAGAAAGGGAGACGCCAGATATGAAAGATATCCCAACATCGAGGTGACTGTTGAGATAAACAACAAAAGTAAATAAGGAATTATTAAGAAGAAGTTCACGTTGAACACGACCAATATCCTCCAGAACATCCTTGTTATCGTTACCAAATTAGGCAAGAAAAGCGGATGACCATTGTTATCTTTTGGAGGCCATATGGATTGACCTCAATTTGAATAAGGATGCTATTATGAAATTAGGTATCGACTATCGAGGTGGGAATGATGAATAAGATAATCTGTCAAGGATATATGACTTGATTTATCCATGGATGGATGTAGGTACCTTTTAAAGGTGGAATTAAGGCTAGAACATCGGTAACTTAAAATGAATCCTAGGGGAATGCATAAAGGTTTGCATTTCACCCTTAATAGGGACAGTATGAGTTTTGACAGTATGATTGGGAAAGGGTTAAGGTAGCAACAACCTTTAAGAATCAGTGGAGAAATTTTTCAGAAGTATATAGATAATGGTTCTAGTATTAGTAAATGGTATTTTGATATGCCCTGTATCTAGGGAATACAGGAGGAACGATTGAAGGATAACCTTAGAGGTTTTACAAGGAGAAAGGTAATATTCAAAATTCTCAAGAATAGAAATGTTGATAAAGGAAATATGACGTAATTATAATGATGCCAAGTGGGGCACGTGTTAAACCACGAGAAAGTATGGATCGAACCAGTAATGGTCGAAACTGTTCAGGGCAATTAGGACTTAAGATAAAAGATGTTCTAAGTATGATTAAGAGTTAGTCTTGACAGTGATTAGCCTCTAAAGATTGAGGCAATAACTTATGGAAAAATGGTGATATTTTTTTTTTATTTACTCATCAGATATTAAAGAAAAGCATTTTCACATAAGCTGTGATTGAAATAAGGTAGAAAATTTATTTGGAGGTGGTTAAAATGACATTGACTGTAAGGAACTATTACTATCAGGAAAGGCCAAAGAGGTGGCCGACACTTTAACGGTAAAAGGATAATTGTAGGCGCTTGTGCCAAAGGATACAGTGATGATGGTTAAAAGCTGAAGGTTGTATTATGGTTTGGAAGATTGACATTCCTTCTGATGACTGTGCAATACCCAGCCGTAATAGTAGTTGGTAAAGGTTTAATTCGTGTAATCGCCATGAGCGGGCTATCTATCTCAGAAGATACTATCTTGAGAATAAGCCAGGACCATATTCCAAAAAGGACCAAACAAACCTTTGAGTTAAGTCTTCTATTGAAGGCATATGATTAAGAATGGTATTAACCTGCTATCGTTGCTTTGAGCGAAACTCTTCTGCAATTTTATCTGCTTCATGTCATGTATGTATGTCAGAATCAGGAGTGTTCTTCATGAATCGTGAATGGTGATTATGTTACCTCCTTAGAAGGATTTGATACGACATGTATGGACTTCGTATGGTTAGATATTAAGATTTCATGGAACGTGAATGACGACAGTAGGTCAGTGGTGGACCATAGTAAGGCAGCAATGATTCTGCGAGTAGTGAGCTGATTACAACCGTGAGAGTTGTATTGGAATGGGTGTTGAGATTGAGTACCACTAATCGGGTCGTGGTAGTGTATAAGTTATCATTGATAGACTAATTAAGTAGAGTATCTACCTAGTGAATATTTATTCTTTCTTATCAATAGAGAGTCGTATTATTATACGAGGAAGGTTGCGGTGCAAGCATAGAATCCTAGTAACGATGATGTATATAATGATATCCCAGATTCGATTTTCGATGTCGAGGGAGTTTCAAAGGTGATTGTGTATAAGCTCGAGGAAGAGCATGGGTCCATAGAATGATGAACGGAATAGAAATATTTAGGCATGGGAAATACGATGTTATAATACTTGATGCTGATATAAATATGTTTATGTTTTGTTCTCCTATGACAAACCTCTATAGTTCAGAGGTAGATTCCAAGCCAGATATTTTGTGGCAGTATATTTTTTTTTATATATACAATTCTCTTCAGTTCGTTCTTTTCTCTTCTTTTCATTTCATGTAATCTGAGAAGAACAACCCTTCCAGAAGGGGAGGTATTGCCGAATGACTATCTATCTGTGTGATAGAAGCCGAGTAGGATACCAACTATTGTTTAATTGCTTGTCAAGTACTAAAGGCTGGCCACCTTCTGTACTAACTATGCAATAGGACAAGTGTTCGTGATCATAGTGATCTCTCAACAAATTCCTTTACTTCTATTTGATTGATCAAATTCCGGAAAATAGAAACAACTGAAAAAGGAGTAATAAAGTGGTGGTAGTATGCGGAATGGGAACACATTCGTGATACTAAGGTTGACGTGGTTTTTAAAAGGTTATAGAACGCTAACGAGCAAAAGTATAACCAGTATAATATTAGGAACGGAAGGTGATAGCGATTACGAACTGGAAAAGAATGGGTATTGAGAAGCAAAAGCTTTAATGTTAAAAGCTATAATGAGAGTCTGTGCAATAGACTTGAAAGAAATTAGAATGATCACTTAACACGGATTGAGTTTTCTTACGACAATAGATCATATGTCAGTATTGAGATATCGCCTTATGAAATCCTTGAGGGAAGACAATGTCGATCTCCCTTATGTTAGGATGAAGTTGTAGAGCGCAAGATGCTCGGACCCGCAGTAGTCCAACGGACCAAGGATATGATAGATCTAATCAGAGGACGGCTGGTAGTAGCCCAAGATGGACATGATAAGTATGTTGATTTCACACGAAAGGATAAAGAGTATGAAATAGGGGACCTAGTAATGTTATAGGTATCCCTTAGAAAGGATTGATGAGGTTCGGAAAGAAAGGAAAGCTAAGTCTACAATTTGTTGGACCCTTGGATATGTTAAGACGTTTGGGAAGTTAGCATATGAGCTAGCCCTAACCCCGAACATGTAGCAGGTCGTAACGTGTTCCACGTATCAGTGTTAAGGAAGTGTAATTCAGATGCCAGATAAATAGGGGCACATGAGCGCATAGATATGCAACCCGACGTAACCTATATGGAGCAACCAGGAAGGGTTGTTGAGTGAAAAGGGAACAAGTGCTTTGGAGAAGGGTTATCAAACTATTCAGAGTTTGATGGAAGAACCACAATGTGGGAAAATTTACTTGAGAGTTAGAAAGTGTAATGCTAAGAAAGTATCCCTATTCATTTTCTATCTGATTCCGGGACGGAATCCTTTTAAGGAGGGGAGACTGTAATAACCCCAATTTTTGAGAAATTTTGAAACCCTTATGAATAGTGTTTTTGCTGAACGAGAAAACTTTTCATGCCACACTATGTAGGGGTTCTGATATGGATATTCTGAGATTTTATTAGTACTTTATATGGAATATAAGTGTATGTAAAGATCGTCAGAATCCAATTCCGAACACTTTGATTTTTCCCGGAAATCCACAAGATACGGAGAGAATTGAGTATAAGGTAACAGGATAAAAAGGATTTAAATTAAAGGATTATAATAAAGGATCATAAAAAGGAATATAATGTATTGAGAAAGGTTAAGGGAACCTAAGTAATAAGATCCCGGGTATGATCCTTCAAACGATAAACGAGAACGAAAGTTAAGCGAACCGTATAACAGATCAGCGGTCATTAGGCAAACGATTAGGAAGTTAATCAAAGGGATTAATGGGAATGATGTCATCCAACCAATAGAAAGAAGACAAGGAAGGAAGGATGACATCATGAGGATGAGGTAAGCATGACATGGGAAGGAAGGAGGTGTGGTTGAATAAGAACCACACAAATTCAAGGGCAAGGTAGTAATTTGCTAAATCAAATACAAAAAAAAACCAAGCCAACCAAGCTAGCAAAATCATTTCATCAAAAAATCAAAAACAACCAAGGCATGAGTTCATCTTGCTCTCGGCTTTTTAGCATTTTCAAGGCATAGATTTTTCAAAATCAAAGATCAAAGCTTCCTAAATTGGTAAGAAAATTCCCTAATCATCTTCATGCTTAGTTATGGCTATATCATGAGTTTAAGCCATTAATTCTTTCTCAAACTTCTTCATTTAATCAATGAAGAAGACAATGAATAGTGTTTTCAAGATTTTTAACTTGAAGTTTGTCTTGTTTTCTTGAAGATCCAAGCTTTCTTGAAACTTCTCCAAGCTTCTTAAGGCTTCCTAGCTCCACCCACCACTTCAAGGAAGGTATACCATCTCCTAACCCTAGATTCCTATATATTATAGGATGATTTTGAGTAGTGGGTTGATATTGTATCTTGTTGTTATGATTTAGAGTTTGAGATTTGGTATGGTAGTGAATGGAATGGTAATTATTGTGGTTTTGATTTAAAAGAACTTAAGAATGATTAAAGTTAAGTTTAAGCATAAGTATGAAAGATTAAATTGAATTGGTTGGGGTGGTTATGATGTGATAAGGATGGAGGTTGGTTGTATGTTGGATTTGAGGTTGATTTGGGTTGTTTGTGAATGGGTTAAAATTTGGAAATCGCGTAAACATAGCCGTCGTAACGTCCGATTTTCTTTGGACTGTTTTTGTGTATAGAATTAGGACCCGAGAACCCCCTGCTAGATTGTGACCACTGCCATGTTTAGATAGCTCATGTTACGAGCTTCGTTTTGATATGTAGTTCGTTCGATTCCGATTTACGGTTTAGGAGAAACGACCGTTTCAAGTAACGGCGTTTCGCGAACGAAACTTTTCCCCTCGCCTTACTTTGAAATGTAGGTTAAAGACCAAAAAGGGTTAATTAATGCATGAAACATTTATGGTAAGTGTTTTAGGCAATTGGTAAGTCACTCGAGAAGGAATCGCTTTAAAACTCGTAAAGGTTAAATTATTAAAAATGGTGGAGCCGAGGGTACCCGAGTGACTTAAGCGAATCAGTGAGCGCAAAACAAGCGTTAGAGTCTAAGTTAGTTAAAGTATAGATTTACAAGTGACTTTGGTTTAATTCCAACTTACTTGTTGCTTATAGGTTACCAGACTCGTCCCGAGCCATTCGTAACCCCCAGTCGCTCAGGCAAGTATTCTATCCGTTATACTGTTGTTGTGATGTATACACTTGTATATGCATTATCTTGCGATAGATGCATGTTGGTTATTTAGCAAATTCTTGCGATATATTGTAGCATGTGATATGGTATATATGCATGCCTGTTTCATATTCTTGAAATATATATCTGTTGGTTCGGTTGATAATACCTATGCTAGAGGATAGCGGTATCTTGCATATACCCTTAGTATAGGGACCCAAAGGTGAAAATATTTTCAAAAACCGGGAGTCGAGGATCCCGAGTAGATTTTATATATATGGATATGGATATTTATATATATATATATATTTATATATATATGTATGGTTATAGTTTTCTAAACTATTAATCGAATAAGGTTTATTCGATAACTTGAAACTTTATTTTATTATTAAATATTATTTCGAATATTATTCGAAGGCGTATGACTCCTTTTATTATTTATTGAATATTATTTGAATATTCATTCGAGGGCTTATGACTCTTTTATATTATTTATTGAATATTATTTGAATATTCATTTGAGGATGTATGACTCCTTTATTTTATTTAATGAATATTATTTATAATATTCATTCGAGGTATTATGACTCAGCTTATTTTATTTATTGAATATTATTTGAATATTCATTTGAGGATCTATGACTCCGATTATTTGCTGAGATATATTCTTTATTTTATTAAAGAATAAGGTGTAAATAATCAAACTTATTTTCGATTATTCAAATAAAGATAATACTTTCATATAAGTATATCTTTGGTTATTTAATGTTTATTTCAAGTAAAAGTTTTAATACTTCTACTTCAATTATTTTTATAAAGATTATTCTTTATGGGAATATTATTTAATTAATAATATTCAGATATTTTCTAATATTCTGGGGACTGATTTACTTCATTAAATCAGCCTTACTCCAAACACTCTTTAAAGTGTTTTCGAGTCTTCAAAATGATTTTTAAAAGTCAGAGCGGATCCCAAAACTCATTTTTATATTTAAGGTCTTCCTTTTTAAAGGGGATTTAAATACTCGCTCAAAACCTGGGGAATCCGGCTCTGTGGTGTATTTTATATTCGCAACGAGGTTGCAGATTTGGTAAATGAATTGATTACTTGCCCAACGTTCGGGAAGTAAGCCCATCTCATTGAGTCGGCATAAGCGACAGGCCGGGGTACGGTCTATTATTGTGTAAGTGGCTGGGTGGCAGTCCATCAACGCGTGAGGGGCCGGGGTACGGTCGAGCGCGAGGTCCTAATGCGGCCAGGGTGATGACCGGTGAGGAATTCATCCATCTACAATAGAAAAGGTTACTTATTGGTATCTTTGCCTGATCAGCAAGATATCGGGTTTATGCCAAAATTCTTTTCCTTTCCAAAATTCATTGGATGTTTCAAACTCTGTTCATACTTTGCATAACAGAGGTTCCAGGAAATGTTTAAAGGGATATATATATGTGGATATATATATATATCGGGGCTAAATAAAGTATCTCATAACTTTTTCATTCAATAATATTTCAAAGATTGAATCTATTCAAGTCTTATCTTGTGGTCTCATCAGTGGGATGAACTTTTGAAATTGATTATAACTTGAACGGTGGTAGTTCAAGTAGTATTTGGGAAAGATATAAGTATATTGGGGTATTTGGTAACCTCATCTTTTAAACTTATATCTAATTAATAATTGTCTTATGAATGACAAAGATTTTCAGAAAAACGTTGAGACAAGGTTAGATATATGAGATCACCTTGCAACGATATTTTTTTATACGGTTATACCTTGGGACTTTGTGTATATTATGCATGGAAGAGGACTTCCAATATTTTGAAAAGTATATATGTATATATACTGAATATTTTGCGACTTCATCGCATTAAGATATCAAACTTGGTTCATTTCTTTTGACCAAGACTTTCATGAGTATTATGAGTAGGCTCATATACTATTAATCATTATACATATTATTTTGGTGGGCTTGCTGCTCACCCTTGCTTTCTTCTTTCATCACACAACAACAGATAGAAAAGATGAACAGAACCAAGCTCCCGATTCGTGAGCGATTAGGAGACGTTCCGCAGTTTTCTAGAAGCATTGATGCCGCCGTAGCTGAGGTAGGAATTACCAATAGGCTAGGCTTTCAACTTTTGATGTACCAGATTTATTTATATTTATGAATTGTAATAATGGCAAAGAAATGTAAATTTATTCAGAAACCTGTTTAAGGTGTATTGGCATATAATTGTGGAATAAAATGACTTGTGATTATTTTTGGATATTCATCTCTGAGACTATAACGTGTGGTGTGTGTTTATTGTGGGGTCACAGTACAGAGTAGTTGATTGTGTATTAAGATTGGGTGTTATTAAGGGAAATGGATCTCGTGACAACCCGGATCCCCGACCCCGGATCTGGGGGTGTTACATGCTGTGACCCCACACTAACACACACCACAACCCGTTATAGTCTCAGAGATGAAATTGAAATAAGTACAAGTCTTTGAATCCACAATTTAAAATTATTACAACCCAAAATGATTACTTGATAATTTACAGTTAATTGCCATTATCTGCCACAAGTTATAATTATACATAATTTGATTCTCAAAAGTAGATGGTCTGAACTACAATGGATCTACCTCTGCAGCTATAGCAGCTACAACATCATCGGGAAGACGCGGGACGCTTCCCACGCGCTTGCGCTGGGTCTGCTGGAGTCTGGCCATCTCTCCTAACTGTTGTTGTGTGATGAAGAAATAAAGCAAGAGTGAGCCTTACAGCTCGCAAGATAATATGTAGTGATAACAATAATACAAGTATCTAAATGGATACTTACTAGAATCTTTATCGTGTGTAAGATAATTACTTACTAGATATAAGTAAAAACAAGGAATGAAGTTACCAATACTTCCCCACACTTATATCATTTATAAAGCTACTTGAACTATCACCGTTCAAAGTATTATAAGATTCACGAGGTCATCCCATAGATGAGACCACAAATAAAACTTGAAAATATTTGATCTTTGAAATATTTTGAAAAGAGATGAAGTTACGAGATACTTCATTCAATGGATACACCAATAAAAATGTTTGACCCTGTCAATGCTTCGGCAACCACCCATTAGTAGCCTTTCGATCGAAATGCTACGGGTAGTGTTGCAGAATTATCCAAATGGATGATGAACTCATTACGGGAGTTTACCGTGCCAGGAAGACCACTTACGATGATCAGTCGTAGTAGTACAACCCCACCATTTTCTACATGTAGAGGAGAACCTGTCGGATTTACTTGTCAACCGAACACTGAACTCCTAAGGAATGGACCGCCTTAGCGGAACTTCCAGGCCATTTGGGCCAATATAATAAGGCTGGGCCGGCGCTACTCGACCACTTACGCCACTCCTAGTTCAGATGAAATCCATGACTCTGAAACGTAAAGCTCGTTTCCCCCTTTCCCCAAGTAGAAACTTATTGATACGGCTCCAACAAGAAGCCGTATCTAGTTGGAAAGGAAAACTCACCGATATTTCCCAGGCGATGCCTGTTAATGGATTAACTTGTTCCAAGAATTTTACTTTCCGAATATTGGGTAAGTAATCAAAAACTCTTTTACCAAGACAGCAACCTTGTTGCGAATATAAAACACACCACCGAGCTGGATCCCCCATGTTTTGAGCGAGTATTTAAATCCCCTTTTTAAAAGGAAGATCTTAAATATAAAAATAGTTTTGGGATCCGCTCTAACTTTTGAAAATCATTTTAAAGACTCGAAAACACTTTAAAGAGTGTTTGGAGTAAAACTGATTTAATGAAGTAAATCAGTCCCCAGAATATTTAGAAAATGACTGAATGTTAATATTTAAATAATATTCCCATAAAGAATAATCTTTATAAAAATAATTGAAGTAGGAGTATTAAAACTTATACTTGAAACGAGTATTAAATAACCAAAGATATACTTATATGAAAGTACTATCTTTATTTGAATAATCGAAAATAAGTTTGATTATTTACACCTTATTCTTTAATAAAATAAAGAATATATCTCAGCAAATAATCGGAGTCATAGATCCTCAAATGAATATTCAAATAATATTCATTAAATAATATAAACTGAGTCATAAGCCCTCAAATGAATATTCGAAATAATATTCATTAAATAATAAGCCGAGTCATAATACCTCGAATGAATATTATAAATAATATTCATTAAATAAAATAAAGGAGTCATACATCCTCAAATGAATATCCAAGTAATATTCAATAAATAATATAAAGGAGTCATAAGTCCTCGAATGAATATTCAAGATAATATTCATTAATAAAATAACGTTATCGAATAAACCTTATTCGATTAATAGTTTGGAAACTATAACCATATATATATATATATATATCCATATCCATATATACAAAATTACTCGGGATCCTCGACTCCCGGTTTTAGAAAATATTTTCACCTTTGGGTCCCTATACTAAGGGTATATGCAAGTTACCGCTATCCTCTAGCATAGGTATTATCAACTGAACCAACAGATATATATTCCAAGAATATGAAACAGGCATGCATATATACCATATCACATGCTACAATATATCGCATCATTTGCTAATTATCCAACATGCATCTATCGCAAGATAATGCAAATACATATATTCATCACAACAACAGTATAACGGATAGAATACTTGCCTGAGCGACTTGGGGGTGAGAAAGGCTCGGGACGAGTCTGGTAACCTATAAACAACAAGTAAGTTGGAATTAAACCAAAATCACTTGTAAATCTATACTTTAACTAACTTAGACTCTAACGCTTGTTTTGCGCTCACCGATTCGCTTAAGTCACTCGGGTACCCTCGGCTCCACCATTTTTAATAATTTAACCTTTACGAGTTTTAAAGCGATTCCTTCGCGAGTGTCTTACCAACTGCCTAACACACTTACCATAACTGTTTCATACATTAATTAACCCTTTTTGGTCTTTAACCTATGTTTCAAAGTAAGGCGAGGGAAAAAGTTTCGTTCGCGAAACGCCGTTACCTGAAACGGTCGTTTCTCCTAAACCGTGCATCGGAATCGAACGAACTACATATCAAAACGAAGCTCGTAACATGAGCTATCTAAACATGGCAGTGGTCATAATCTAGCAGGGGGTTCTCGGGTCCTAATGCTATGCACAAAAACAGTCCAAAGAAAATCGGACGTTACGACGGCTATGTTTACGCGATTTCCCAATTTTAAACCATACAAAACCAACCACAAACCAACCTCAAATCCAACACACAACAAACATCCATCCTTATCACATCATAACAACCCCAACCAATTCAATTTAATCATTCATACTTATACTTAAACTTAACTTTAATCATACTTAAGTTCCTTTAAATCAAAACCACAACAATTACCATTCCATTTCACTACCATTCCAAATCCCAAACTCTAACTCATAACAACAAACTACAATATCAACCCACTAATCAAAATCATCTTATAATATATAGGAATCTAGGGTTTGGAGATGGTATACCTTCCTTGAAGTGGTGGGTGGAGCTAGGAAGCCTTAAGAAGCTTTGAGAAGTCTTAAGAATGCTTGGATCTTCAAGAAAAACAAGAAAAAGTTCAAGTTAAAAACTTGAAAACACTATTCATTGTCTTCTTCTTTGATTAAATGAAGAAGATTGAGAAAAAATTAATGGCTTAAACTCATGATATAGTCCTAACTAAGCATGAAGATGATTAGGGAATTATCTTACCAATTTAGGAGGCTTGGATCTTGAGTTTTGAAATTCTATGCCTTTAAAAATGCTAAAAGCCGAGAGCAAATGAAGAACTCATGCCTTGGTTGCTTTTGATTTTTGATGAGAATGATTTTTACTTGGCTTGGTTGACTTGTTTTGTATTTGATTTAGTCAATTACTTTCTTGCCCTTGAAATTGTGTGGTTACAAAGCTACCACACCTCCTTCCTTCCCATGTCATGCTTATGTCATCCTCATGATGTCATCCTCCCTTCCTTGTCCTCTTTCTATTGGTTGGATGACATCATTCCCCCTAATCCCTTTGATTAACTTCCTAATCGTTTGCCTAATGACCGCTGATCTGTTATACGGTTTGCTTAACTTTCGTTCTCGTTTATCGTTTGAAGGATCATACCCGGGATCTTATTACTTAGGTTCCCTTAACCTTTCTCAATACATTATATTCCTTTTTATGATCCTCTATTATAATCCTTTAATTTAAATCCTTTTTATCCTGTTACCTTATACTCAATTCTCTCCGTATCTTGTGGATTTCCGGGAAAAACCAAAGTGTTCAGAATTGGATTCTGACGATCTTTACATACACTTATATACTTCATAGAGTACTAATAATATCCCAGAATATCCATAACAGAACCCCTACATAGTGTGGCATGAAAAGTTTCTTCATTCAGCTAAAACACTATTCACAAGGGTTACAAAAAGTTGAAAATTTTGGGGTTATTACAGTCTCCCCTCCTTAAAAGGATTCCGTCCCGGAATCAAACAAAAAATAAATGGGGGTACTTTTCTAGCATTGTGCTCTCTAGTTCCCAAGTTGATTCTTCCACATTATGATTCTGCCATAGTACTCTGACTAGCTTGATCACTTTGTTCCGAAGCACTTGCTCCTTCTTATCCATAATCCTTACTGGCTTCTCCACGTAAGTTAGATCTGGCTGCATATCCACCTGCTCGTACTCCACTATGTGCCTGGCATCCCGATGATACCTCCTTAGCATTGACACATGGAACACATTATGAACTTGTTGCAAATTAGGGGGTAGGGCTAGCTCGTAAGCTAACTTTCCAATCCGTCTTAATATCTCAAAAGGTCCAATGTATCTTGGGCTTAGTTTTCCTTTCTTTCCGAACCTCATTAATCCCTTCCAAGGGGATACTTTCAACAGTACTAAGTCCCCTACTTCATATTCCTTGTCCTTTCGGGCTAGGTCTGCGTATTTCTTTTGTCTGTCTTGGGCTGCTACAAGTCGCCCTCTGATAAGATCCACTATATCTTTGGTCCTTTGGACCACATCGGGTCCGAGCATCTTCCGCTCTCCTACTTCATCCCAGTATAAGGGTGATCGACACCTTCTTCCGTACAGAGCCTCATAAGGCGGCATTCCGATGCTAGCATGAAAGCTATTATTATAAGAAAACTCGATCAACGGCAAGTGATCATCCCAACTTCCTTTAAAGTCTATTGCACAGACTCTCAACATATCCTCTAGTGTCTGGATGGTCCTTTCACTCTGTCCATCCGTTTGGGGATGGTACGCGGTACTCATATTTAACTTGGTCCCCGCACATTCCTGAAAGCTCCTCCAAAATCTGGAGTTGAACCTGGGGTCTCGGTCTGAGACAATGGACGCTGGGACTCCATGTCGCGTCACTATTTCCTTAAGGTAAATGTCCACCAGTCTATCGACTGTGTATCTCTCATTGATAGGAATGAAATGAGCTGACTTTGTCAGTCGGTCTATAATTACCCAAATGGCATCATGATTGGCTTTCGTCCTTGGCAAGCCTACAACAAAATCCATCGCTATCTGTTCCCATTTCCATTCGGGAATCTCCAGGGGTCGTAAAAGTCCACTGGGTCTCTGGTGCTCCGCCTTTACTCTTTGGCAAGTCAAACACTTGCTTACCCATTCTGCTACGTCCCTCTTCATGTTGGGCCACCAGTAATATTCCTTCAAATCCCTATACATCTTGGTACTTCCTGGGTGAATGGAATACCTTGAATTATGGCTTTCATCCAAAATCTCATCTTTAAGTTCTTGAACATTCGGAACCCAAATTCGGTAGGAGTACCTCATTACCCCTTTATCATCTTTCTCAGTATGGATCTCCTCTCCAGTCATTGACTCTCTGCCTTCATTCATTATTTTCTCCTGGCACAATCTGATCTTTTCCAATAACTCTGGCTGCATTGAGATCTCAAAAAGCTTTTCAGTTCCGGTTCCGGTTACCTTTACTTCTATTTCCATTTTCTCAAAATCCCTTATCAACTCTTCCGAAGTCGTTATCATTCTGAGTCTTTCCTTTCTACTAAGGGCATCAGCCACCACATTGGCTTTCCCTGGATGATAGAGAATCTCACAATCATAGTCCTTGATTAGTTCTAACCATCTCCTCTGGCGCATGTTGAGCTCTTTCTGCGTAAATATGTACTTGAGGCTCTTATGTTCTGTGAAAATCTCGCACTTCTCTCCATACAAGTAGTGCCTCCAAATTTTTAAAGCAAATACTATTGCCGCGAGCTCAAGGTCATGAGTAGGATATCTAACCTCGTATTCCTTCAGTTGTCTCGACGCATACGCAATAACTTTACCGTGCTGCATAAGCACACATCCTAATCCTTTGTGCGACGCGTCACTATATATCACAAAATCTCCTTTTCCGTCCGGCAATGCCAATACCGGAGCCGTTATCAACCTTTTCTTTAATTCCTGAAAACTGTTCTCGCATTCCTCCGTCCATTCAAACTTCTCTGTCTTACGAGTAAGTCGTGTCAAAGGGGCTGCGATCTTCGCAAAGTCCTGTACGAATCTACGATAGTAGCCGGCCAATCCTATGAAACTCCTTACCTCTGTGGGTGTGGTTGGCCTTTCCCAATTTGAGACCGCCTCTATCTTGGAGGGGTCGACCAATACTCCTTCTTTATTGATCACATGTCCTAAAAACTGTACTTCATTCCGCCAGAATTCACACTTCGAGAGTTTGGCATATAACTGCTCCTCTCTGAGTATTCCTAGAGCTATCCTCAAATGCTCTGCATGTTCTGCCTCAGTCCTTGAGTAGATCAAAATATCGTCGATAAAAACTATCACACACTTGTCCAAGTACTTCTTAAATACTCTATTCATTAAATCCATGAAAGCCGCTGGGGCGTTGGTTAATCCAAAGGACATTACCAAGAACTCATAATGCCCATACCTGGTACGGAACGCTGTCTTGGAAATATCTTCGGGTTTAATCTTTAGTTGGTGATATCCAGTTCTCAGGTCGATCTTGGAAAAATAAACAGCATCCTTTAGCTGGTCAAACAGATCGTCTATTCTAGGCAAGGGGTACCTGTTCTTTATGGTTAGCTTGTTCAACTCTCGATAGTCTATGCACAACCTCATGCTCCCATCTTTCTTCTTAACAAATAAAACTGGTGCTCCCCACGGAGACACACTGGGTCTTATCATACCCTTATCCAAGAGTTCCTGCAATTGGACAGCTAATTCCTTCATTTCTAACGGGGCTAACCGGTAAGGTGCTTTTGAAACTGGCGCCGTCCCTGGGGCCAACTCAATAGCAAATTCAATCACTCTATCGGGTGGTAATCCCGGAAGGTCTTGGGGGAATACATCTTCAAATTCGTTGACTACTGGAATATCTTGTAAGTTGGGCACCTCCTTCTGCGTGTCCACCACATAGGCTAGGTAGGCCTCACTTCCTTTTCGTAGCATCCTTTTGGCCTGGGCCATAGTCAAAAATTTCTGCGTCTGCCTCTTTCCTCTAAATATAACTTCTTTCTTCCCTGGGACATTTAACTTAACTTTCTTCCCTTTACAGTCTATCTGAGCATCGTTGCTAGATAGCCAGTCCATTCCCAAAATCACATCAAACTCCCCTAATTTAAAAGGAATCAGATCAACACTGAAAGATTGCTCCCCTATGCCTATCTCATAGGCGGGGTGAATCTGGTTAACAGGAATAATTTCATGATTGGCTATTTCTACTTGTAAGGGTTCTATCAAGGGTTTAGCCTTAAGTCTTAACTTACGCGCAAAGTCCCTTGATATAAAAGATTTAGTTGCTCCCGAATCAAATAAAACATTTGCACTGACTGAATTTAGAGAAAGGGTACCTGCTATCACATCTGAATCTTTCATAGCATCCTGGACTGTCATGTTGAAAGTCCTCGCAGTAGGTGGCTTATTAGAAGCAGCCCTGCTTGCTCCCGAAGCTGCTGGTTTGTTCATTGGGCATTCTCTCTTCCAATGACCTGGGCGTCCACACTGATGACAAGTGGTGGTTGGAATGACGGCAGGGGCTGACGAAGGGCATTTGTGAGAATAGTGGCCCACTTGCCCACACTTAAAGCAGGTTACTGGCTTTCCTTTACACTCCCCAGTGTGATTCCTTCCACATATGTTACAGGCTGGCAATGGGGGTCGAGACTGGTTGGAATAGGACATTCTTGACTTCTGGCCGCCCTGGCTCACACTCACACTCATTGGTCGCTTAAACCCAGTGTTCCTTCCTGGCAGGGACACTGCTCCTCGATTAAATCTAGTTGGGAAGCTCCTTCCTGCGGAACCTCCACCCATGCTCATACTTTTCCTCTTTATTCCTTTCTTCTCTCTTTTTTTTCTGCATCTGTTCACTTCCGACTTCTACAATCGTTGCCTTTTGCACCAGAGTGGCATAGTCCGTAAGCTCAAGGATTGCCACCCTATTCTGAATCCATGGTTTCAGTCCCTGCTGAAACCTCCTAGCTTTCTTTTCCTCGGTGCTCACAAACTCCGGCACAAACCTTGATAACTCAGTAAATTTCGCTTCGTACTCTGCTACAGACAAGTTATTCTGCTTTAGCTCCAAGAACTTGAGCTCCATCTGGTTTTCCATAAACCTCGGGAAATACTTTCCCAGAAACAACTGACTAAATCTCTCCCAGGTTATAATAGCATATGTCTCCATGTTTTTCTTGGCCTCCCACCAGTAGTTAGCTTCTCCTTTCAGAAGGTAGGTAGCAAATACAGTTTTCTGTGCCTCATCGATACTCAAAATCTCAAAAGATTTCTCCATCTCCTTTAACCATGCCCTTGCCTCAACTGGGTCGGCTGATCCGTGGAACTCAGGGGGCTTAAGGGACTTAAAAGCCCTGAAAGAGTTTGCCACAGCATTGTTACTTCCTTGAGGGGGTGGGTTGGGTTGACGTTCCAAATTCTGCCTTAGGAGTTGCATGAACTGGCTCATGGGATCCATGCCTGGGTTTGGTACTGGTTGCTCAACCTCGGTTTCTCCTTCTTCAGCCTCTATCTCAAATCCCTCAACATCATATGTTTCCTCTTCCTCTTCATACAGGGAGTCATCCTGTTCCACATAATCCTCATCTTCCTCTTCACTGTGTTCTTGGTTTCTATTGTCCTGATTATGGCTTCCCTGGTCCTCAGATCCAGGGTTCGCCCTAGTTCCAATCTTTCTTGGCGGCATGATTCTGATAATAATAAAAACAATTATTGGGAAAATTCAACGTTAGGTCACAATCATATACAACATTGTGCCTTGCACAGCTCTTATAATGGGGAGAACGTATATCGCAATTCTATTATTTTAAGAAAGTTCTAATACGAAGTGCAGTAATAATAATGATAAAAACAGTGATCCCGTCACTATGGAACTGAACCGAAAGGAAACAAATATATACATAATGCGAGAATACATAGTTTGATCTGGTCAAAAGTACAACAGTGCTACAGTCATCTGTCCCAAAAGTGATACACAAGAGTCTATCTGTCTAGTCAGAAAAAGGGATGCTATATACAAGTCAACTATCCCGGAAAATTGGCTCTTACTAAGGCCTCGGCTAACTAGACAACTAGACTATTCCATCATCAATCCTGAATCACACACCGGAGCGGGTCAGCTCCCAAACCCTTTCCATCGCACGACGGAAGATATAGTCGGCCTGCCGCCTGGAGATCCTACCATGCCTGTCCCCCTGGAGCGATCTGAGCCTCGCTCGGGCTGTGAGCTCTATCCCCGTAAGCTCCCTCCTCAAGGATCGGGGTATAGAAGCCCTAGTCTCATAAGCTCGGGTACGCCTACCCGCCCTCTCTGCATCCAACTCCCTCCTGGCCTCATCTATTCGGCCCTCGGCAACAGCCGCTCGGGTCCTCAATACATCCTGAACATATCCATGAGCTAACGAAGACTGCCTGTGGGCAGGGTCAAGGGGTGGTGAATCCGGAGCCGCTGAGGGTGCCTCCTCGGTCTGCCTAGGCTCGGAAGTATGGGTCTCTGAGCTGTCATCATCAGGAATCCAAGATAGTGGTGGAGGGGTAGGGGCTCTGACCACCGGAAGTGTGGGTAAAGGGATACCAGCATACACTACCATAGGTCCAACACGCTCCTCAGCTACTGGGACCTCATCCGGGTCCTCCTCATCTGGAATAGCAATAACCTCTGTCTCTGACTCCTCTGAGGGGTCCTCCTCATCTGAAACAGCTATGACCTCCGTCTCAGGCTCCTCTGAGGGGTCCTCCTCATCCTCCTCCATCTCAGGCTCCTCCTGATCCTCAACATCTAGCAATGCCTCATCATGCTCACGCTCGAACATCTCAGGGTCCTCTATCTCAGGCGCCTACACATTAAACGAGCTAAGTTACTATCATGATACTTATAAGGGTTCCCGTAAGGGTTTTAACTGTCAGCACTACTTTAAGTAGTCCGACCATGAACTTGGCAAGAGTTCTTATTATCTTTGTGAGTTTATTATTATATCGTCGCATCATCTCTGAGGTTTATAACGCTTAGCTCTGATACCATTTCTGTAACACCCCCAGATCCGGGGTCGGGGATCCGGGTTGTCACGGTCTTTCTTTCCACAATATCACTTCACTTAATTAATAATAAATAACCTCATGCTGTGACCCCACACTAACACACACCACAACCCGTTATAGTCTCAGAGATGAAATTGAAATAAGTACAAGTCTTTGAATCCACAATTTAAAATTATTACAACCCAAAATGATTACTTGATAATTTACAGTTAATTGCCATTATCTGCCACAAGTTATAATTATACATAATTTGATTCTCAAAAGTAGATGGTCTGAACTACAATGGATCTACCTCTGCAGCTATAGCAGCTACAACATCATCGGGAAGACGCGGGACGCTTCCCACGCGCTTGCGCTGGGTCTGCTGGAGTCTGGCCATCTCTCCTAACTGTTGTTGTGTGATGAAGAAATAAAGCAAGAGTGAGCCTTACAGCTCGCAAGATAATATGTAGTGATAACAATAATACAAGTATCTAAATGGATACTTACTAGAATCTTTATCGTGTGTAAGATAATTACTTACTAGATATAAGTAAAAACAAGGAATGAAGTTACCAATACTTCCCCACACTTATATCATTTATAAAGCTACTTGAACTATCACCGTTCAAAGTATTATAAGATTCACGAGGTCATCCCATAGATGAGACCACAAATAAAACTTGAAAATATTTGATCTTTGAAATATTTTGAAAAGAGATGAAGTTACGAGATACTTCATTCAATGGATACACCAATAAAAATGTTTGACCCTGTCAATGCTTCGGCAACCACCCATTAGTAGCCTTTCGATCGAAATGCTACGGGTAGTGTTGCAGAATTATCCAAATGGATGATGAACTCATTACGGGAGTTTACCGCGCCAGGAAGACCACTTACGATGATCAGTCGTAGTAGTACAACCCCACCATTTTCTACATGTAGAGGAGAACCTGTCGGATTTACTTGTCAACCGAACACTGAACTCCTAAGGAATGGACCGCCTTAGCGGAACTTCCAGGCCATTTGGGCCAATATAATAAGGCTGGGCCGGCGCTACTCGACCACTTACGCCACTCCTAGTTCAGATGAAATCCATGACTCTGAAACGTAAAGCTCGTTTCCCCCTTTCCCCAAGTAGAAACTTGTTGATACGGCTCCAACAAGAAGTCGTATCTAGTTGGAAAGGAAAACTCACCGATATTTCCCAGGCGATGCCTGTTAATGGATTAACTTGTTCCAAGAATTTTACTTCCCGAATATTGGGTAAGTAATCAAAAACTCTTTTACCAAGACAGCAACCTTGTTGCGAATATAAAACACACCACCGAGCTGGATCCCCCATGTTTTGAGCGAGTATTTAAATCCCCTTTTTAAAAGGAAGATCTTAAATATAAAAATAGTTTTGGGATCCGCTCTAACTTTTGAAATTCATTTTAAAGACTCGAAAACACTTTAAAGAGTGTTTGGAGTAAAACTGATTTAATGAAGTAAATCAGTCCCCAGAATATTTAGAAAATGACTGAATGTTAATATTTAAATAATATTCCCATAAAGAATAATCTTTACAAAAATTATTGAAGTAGGAGTATTAAAACTTATACTTGAAACGAGTATTAAATAACCAAGGATATACTTATATGAAAGTACTATCTTTATTTGAATAATCGAAAATAAGTTTGATTATTTACACCTTATTCTTTAATAAAATAAAGAATATATCTCAGCAAATAATCGGAGTCATAGATCCTCAAATGAATATTCAAATAATATTCATTAAATAATATAAACTGAGTCATAAGCCCTCAAATGAATATTCGAAATAATATTCATTAAATAATAAGCCGAGTCATAATACCTCGAATGAATATTATAAATAATATTCATTAAATAAAATAAAGGAGTCATACATCCTCAAATGAATATCCAAGTAATATTCAATAAATAATATAAAGGAGTCATAAGTCCTCGAATGAATATTCAAGATAATATTCATTAATAAAATAACGTTATCGAATAAACCTTATTCGATTAATAGTTTGGAAACTATAACCATATATATATATATATCCATATCCATATATACAAAATTACTCGGGATCCTCGACTCCCGGTTTTAGAAAATATTTTCACCTTTGGGTCCCTATACTAAGGGTATATGCAAGTTACCGCTATCCTCTAGCATAGGTATTATCAACTGAACCAACAGATATATATTCCAAGAATATGAAACAGGCATGCATATATACCATATCACATGCTACAATATATCGCATCATTTGCTAATTATCCAACATGCATCTATCGCAAGATAATGCAAATACATATATTCATCACAACAACAGTATAATGGATAGAATACTTGCCTGAGCGACTTGGGGGTGAGAAAGGCTCGGGACGAGTCTGGTAACCTATAAACAACAAGTAAGTTGGAATTAAACCAAAATCACTTGTAAATCTATACTTTAACTAACTTAGACTCTAACGCTTGTTTTGCGCTCACCGATTCGCTTAAGTCACTCGGGTACCCTCGGCTCCACCATTTTTAATAATTTAACCTTTACGAGTTTTAAAGCGATTCCTTCGCGAGTGTCTTACCAACTGCCTAACACACTTACCATAACTGTTTCATACATTAATTAACCCTTTTTGGTCTTTAACCTATGTTTCAAAGTAAGGCGAGGGAAAAAGTTTCGTTCGCGAAACGCCGTTACCTGAAACGGTCGTTTCTCCTAAACCGTGCATCGGAATCGAACGAACTACATATCAAAACGAAGCTCGTAACATGAGCTATCTAAACATGGCAGTGGTCATAATCTAGCAGGGGGTTCTCGGGTCCTAATGCTATGCACAAAAACAGTCCAAAGAAAATCGGACGTTACGACGACTATGTTTACGCGATTTCCCAATTTTAAACCATACAAAACCAACCACAAACCAACCTCAAATCCAACACACAACAAACATCCATCCTTATCACATCATAACAACCCCAACCAATTCAATTTAATCATTCATACTTATGCTTAAACTTAACTTTAATCATACTTAAGTTCCTTTAAATCAAAACCACAACAATTACCATTCCATTTCACTACCATTCCAAATCCCAAACTCTAACTCATAACAACAAACTACAATATCAACCCACTAATCAAAATCATCTTATAATATATAGGAATCTAGGGTTTGGAGATGGTATACCTTCCTTAAAGTGGTGGGTGGAGCTAGGAAGCCTTAAGAAGCTTTGAGAAGTCTTAAGAATGCTTGGATCTTCAAGAAAAACAAGAAAAAGTTCAAGTTAAAAACTTGAAAACACTATTCATTGTCTTCTTCTTTGATTAAATGAAGAAGATTGAGAAAGAATTAATGGCTTAAACTCATGATATAGTCCTAACTAAGCATGAAGATGATTAGGGAATTATCTTACCAATTTAGGAGGCTTGGATCTTGAGTTTTGAAATTCTATGCCTTTAAAAATGCTAAAAGCCGAGAGCAAATGAAGAACTCATGCCTTGGTTGCTTTTGATTTTTGATGAGAATGATTTTTACTTGGCTTGGTTGACTTGTTTTGTATTTGATTTAGTCAATTACTTTCTTGCCCTTGAAATTGTGTGGTTACAAAGCTACCACACCTCCTTCCTTCCCATGTCATGCTTATGTCATCCTCATGATGTCATCCTCCCTTCCTTGTCCTCTTTCTATTGGTTGGATGACATCATTCCCCCTAATCCCTTTGATTAACTTCCTAATCGTTTGCCTAATGACCGCTGATCTGTTATACGGTTTGCTTAACTTTCGTTCTCGTTTATCGTTTGAAGGATCATACCCGGGATCTTATTACTTAGGTTCCCTTAACCTTTCTCAATACATTATATTCCTTTTTATGATCCTCTATTATAATCCTTTAATTTAAATCCTTTTTATCCTGTTACCTTATACTCAATTCTCTCCGTATCTTGTGGATTTCCGGGAAAAACCAAAGTGTTCGGAATTGGATTCTGACGATCTTTACATACACTTATATACTTCATAGAGTACTAATAATATCCCAGAATATCCATAACAGAACCCCTACATAGTGTGGCATGAAAAGTTTCTTCATTCAGCTAAAACACTATTCACAAGGGTTACAAAAAGTTGAAAATTTTGGGGTTATTACAGTCTCCCCTCCTTAAAAGAAAACCCTCTGGCTGTGTCATATACACTTCCTCCTCAAGTTCCCCATTGAGGAAGGCCATTTTCACGTCCATTTGCCAGATCTCATAGTCGTAGTAAGCAGCAATCGCAAGCAAAATCCGAATTGATTTTAACATGGCTACAGGCGAAAAAGTTTCATCAAAGTCAATCCCTTGCCTTTGTTTGAATCCTTTTGCCACGAGCCTGGCCTTATAGGTCTCCACCTGACCATCTGCTCCAATCTTTCTTTTGTATACCCACTTGCACCCAATAGGCTTAACACCTTCAGGCGCCTCAACCAGAGTCCATACTTGGTTGGTATACATTGATTCCATTTTGGATTTCATGGCACTATGCCATTTCTCTGAGTCAACACTACTCATAGCCTCATTATAGGTCACTGGGTCATCATAATCAATGATTGACAACTCATTGTCATTCTCAATGACAATGCCATAATACCTCTCAGGTTGGCGAGACACTCTCCCTGTGGGCTGTTCCACAAAAGGTTGCTCAGTCTGAACATGTGTTTCCACTTGATCCGTAGTAGTTTGTGCTTCTTGAACTTCATCATGTTCAATTTTGCTCCCACTGTTTCCTTCAAGGATAAACTCCTTTTCCAAGAAGGTAGCATGTCTGGAGACAAACACCCGATGATCGGTGTAAAAGTAATACCCCAAAGTCTCTTTAGGATATCCCACAAAATTACATTTTACGGATCGAGATTCCAGCTTATCTGGGTCAACTTTCTTGACATAAGCTGAACATCCCCAAATCTTAACGTGTTTAAGACTCAGTTTCCTTTCTTTCCATATCTCATATGGTGTTTGAGGAACAGATTTGGAAGGCACCTTATTCAGTAAATATGCTGAGGTTTCCAATGCATAACCCCATTGGAATACTGGAAGATTCGCATAGCTCATCATGGACCGAACCATGTCTAACAAAGTTTGATTTCTCCTTTCAGATACCCCATTTAACTGTGTAGTATATGGAGGAGTCCACTGGGAGACTATACCATTTTCTTTGAGATAATCTAGAAACTCTCCATTCAAGTATTCACCACCTCGATCTGATCGAAGAGTTATAATACTGTGTTTGGTTTGTTTCTCCACTTCATGTTTATATTCTTTGAACTTTTCAAAGGCTTCAGACTTGTGTTTCATCAAATACACATATCCGAATCTAGATCTATCATCTATGAAAGTAATGAAGTACGAAAATCCACCCATAGGTTGCGTAGACATTGGTCCACATACATCTGTGTGTACCAATCCTAGCAAATCTGCAGCCCTCTCTCCATGTCCACTAAATGGAGATTTGGTCATTTTACCCAATAGACAAGACTCGCATGTAGGATATGATTCAAAATCAAAGGGGTCAAGTAACCCTTCCTTATGCAGTGTCCGCAGTCTATTTTCACTAATATGACCTAGCCTACAGTGCCATAAATAGGTCAGATTTTCATCATCTCATTTTCTTTTATTAGCTTGTTCAATCTGAAGTAAATCATGCTCCACGTCACATACATACAGACCATTATTTAAAATGCCACGTCCAAAAAGAACATTATCTCTAAGGATAGAACATTCATTATTCTTAATAATAAATGAAAAACCATCCACATCCAACATAGGAATAGAAACAATATTCCTCACAATAGAGGGAACGTAATAACAATTATTCAAAATAATAGTCTTGCCCGTAGGCATATGTAAACTAAATGATCCTACAGATATGACCGCAACCCTTGCTTCATTGCCCATACGTAGAATCACCTCATCTTTTTCAAGAGTCCTACTTCCCTTTAGTCCTTGCAACGAATTGCAAATATGAGAACTACAGGCGGTATCTAATACCCAAGTAGAAATTTGACCTAGTGACATATTAACTTCGATCATGAACATGCCTGAATCAGAAGCGGTAGTCTTACTACCCTTCTTCTTCTTCAATTCTGCAAGGTAAACCTTGCAGTTCCTCTTCCAGTGCCCCAACTTGTTACAGTGAAAACAAACAGCTAAATTAGGACCAGTCAACTTGTGAGCATCTAGTATGCTCCGGAGTGATAGTGCAGAAGACATGACAAATATAGTAAATCTGTAAATGATAAACACATAACAACACTTAGCAAATATTCAATTTCATTTCAAAACACTATATGAATCGGGTCTTTATTCATAAGTGTCTCCCACTAGTTTATCTAATTTTTTCAACCCCCTAAGTGAAAATTAAGCATTCATAATGCTAGTGGGAATAGGGATCTTACATTCCATCACACAACCTCGGCTGTGGCACGAAACGTCATGTGATGTTCAATAGGCAGACAACTCTTGTCAATTACATCTTATGTTATTCCCTAATATAAATTTAGCCTCTTGAATAATTGAGTCACGGCTGTGGAACGACAAACTCAATATTCTAAGTCAAGTCTAACCCAACATTTCATACAATTGAATCAGTCTCCAACGGCCCACGGTTGTAGCACGTTGGAAGGCTATGACCGACACAAGCCCGTTGTGTCATTGGCCAATTACTACTTGATATTATTTAATTTTAGAGGGATTATATTAAGTTACAATCATAATCATATTATAAAGAGATACTTCCTTTTAAATTAAATATTTCAAATCAATAATCGATAATCAGATGATTCCCATATCGGGTGGAGCATTGTCAAGAGGCGTCACTTAATAACCCTTTCTTACAGATAGAAATCTGTTGTTGACAGAATCATCCTTTCTCTCAATATTGAAAATTCATATTCAATTACGTGTTTCATAAATACAAGAATCTCATGATCGTATTCATAATATTTATTGTTAAGGCAAGAAATGATTCCTATTCTAGATTTTCTAGAGCACGCCTTATATTGATTTAAGTTCACCTAAATCGATCATCGCATGGTAAACATAGGCATATATCTCATATATAAAATTAAATAAACAAGTAAATGTAAAGTGCAATAAAGTAAATATGTTTGGTTATGGCCCCGTCCTATGTGATCTTTATCAAGCTCATGATAAAGATCAAGGTCAATCTAATATGGTGATGGAAATAAATATAACTACTTATTACATAAGTCTTCTTCTTTGTTTAGACTTCTTGTATGCCTCGTCTTCTTCTTTGTATCACCTCCGTTGGATAGCCTTCTTGAGTCTTCAATTACATTACATGATTGAAAGTAAAACTAATCTAATGAACTTACAAGAATAACTCGAGTTACATTCAAGATTTATGATTACAAAGATTGATGACATGCAAGTCGTATTTAAAACCAAAACCAAAATCATTAC
The DNA here is from genome assembly GCF_009905375.1 of Apium graveolens. Classification (NCBI taxonomy): domain Eukaryota; kingdom Viridiplantae; phylum Streptophyta; class Magnoliopsida; order Apiales; family Apiaceae; genus Apium; species Apium graveolens. The sequence goes on along the minus strand of NC_133647.1, from coordinate 152,774,956 downwards.
ACTAAGGTCGAAAGACCATAACCATCCACCATGCTCATACAACACATAAAAGCATGTTAAAACACATAATCTGATCTTAACATATCATATTATCCATGATCTAATCATAAAAAGAAAATATGACAAAAATCAGAATCAAATCAGAAAAACAAGAATCACTGTTTACGGGCAATAAACGACGTCAAACACCTTACAGACGAGCCGTAGATAGCTTTAACTATCAGTTTTGTTCAGACGCTCGTTTACCTATGGAATAGGGTATTCGTTTGCGTAAATCGGACACCAGACCCAGATTTCAGCAAATCTGCAGCAGCCAATTCAGAATCCGTATCTAATATGATTCTCATAATTAGAACAAACATAAATCATGTATATATCAGTATATATACAGATTATATAATCATCTTATGATTATACAACTCATATGAATATCATATATTCAAAACCATACATATATAAGCATATTATATCAACATCAAATCATGGTGAATCACGTACATGCTCATATATCGAAAACAGTTAAACACATAAACGAATTAAAAATTTTTCGCAAGTAGATCTGATGCCATTGAAGGGTTTTTAGCACATAAACGCAGCGAAAACGTAAATTTAAATCTTAAAAAAACCGAAACCCTCCGCAGGATCCATGCGAAAAATAATATTTAATTCGTAGTTCAGTATGTTTACCTTAAGAAGATTTACGTTAATGGAAAGATGGAGGTCTTTAATGGCGATCAAAAAACGATGAATGGAGATCCTTAGCAGCTTCTCCTCAAGTGTGAAGCACTCCACCGGTATCCACCAAGAAAACGATGTAATGAAGGAGGAGGAGATGGGGAGAATTAGGGTTTTGTAAATCTTTTTGGTTGAGGCAAAAATAGGGTCTATAATAGTATATTTATAGGCAAAATTTTCAGCTGAAAATTTTCCCATAAAATATTATTATTATTAACCCTTTATTATTCTCACTAATAATTAAAACACCTTTCAATTATTAATCCTTTTTCTAAACTCTTTAGAAATAATTCTCTCACTAAATTTAATTTCCAAAAATTAAATTCTTAATTAATAATATTAAGAACCTTTTCTTAATTAATTTATAATCAATTAAATCTCATTTAATCAATTATTAAATTTTCCAATTAATTATTTATTTCATAAATAAATAATTATCAGCCATTATTAATTAATTCCTCCACCATTAAATCATTCTCTTTAATGGCGTGACCCTGTAGGTTCAATATTAAGCCGGTAGTAGAAATAAATAATAATAAAACTATTTAATCATTATTTATATAAATTCTCTAATTCATTAAATATGATTAATTAATAAATTGATCATATTTATTCTACATCGTGAGAGATACTTCTCAGCATATCGTGACTATCCGGATAATACGAATTCACTGCTTAGAATACCAAGAACCTATTCAATGAGTAGTTACCGTACAATCAATTCCTTCTACCCTGTAATGTCACGATTAAATACAAGGCATGGAACTTGTGTCAAGCCTATCTTATTTAATCACTTGCTTTCCCATTCACTATGCTTAGTTCTATTTAATGTAAATTAGAAACTCCTTTCTAATTTCATTCACTCTGGCCAGAGATTCCTGAACTAACATAAGTGGATCAGCATTGAACATTCTCTTCCTACACTGGAAGGGGTAAATCCTTTATTGATCATTCACTATCTTCGTGTACAAATTCCTATACCCAGTAGAGCCCTTATAATTGTCCCTTGAGACTAAGAACTAAACCAAAGCATAGTTCAGTGTACACAAGATGACTATGATGACCTCAAGTCTAACGATACTTGTACAACTATCACTATGTGAACAACTGCTATCACGTGAGTGAACTCCATCAGTTGTTCAGCTGTGTGAGTCATGTTCAGTGAACTTATTCTATAATAAGCACATACATACTAGCTATAGTGTCACCACACAAATGTCTATGAGAACAGACATCCTTCATAATGAAGCAAGCATAGTATGTACCGATCTTTGCGGATTATTAATTACCAGTTAGTAATCCTACGACCAAGAACTATTTAAGTTTAGAGTTATCATCTTTTAGGTCTCATTATTATGATCTCATCACAATCCATAAAAAGCTTTACTCTAAACTGTGGTATATCTTATTTAAACATTTAAATAGATAGAGCCCGCAATAAAAACAAAACAAGCCTTTTATTAATATCAATGAAATCAAAACAGATTACATAAAAGTTATTCCTAAATCCTCATACATGATTGGACTTAGGACATATCCCTTTCAATTTACACTAGAAGGAATTACACTAACTTTCTTTAAAGAAGGTTTTATTTCATAATAATCATTGTACAAACTATGATATTCCTTACAAGTATAAATAGAATGCCATAAACTACCACAATGAAAACAAGGATTTTGTGGTTTAAACCTAACAGACTGACTCTTAACTCCTGATCTAGGAGGTAAAGAGTTTATATCTTTTTTTTCCTACAAAAAGAAGCAAGATGGTTAGAGCTTACACAATTATAGCATTTCTTTCTAGGAGCATTAGGAACAGGCATATAATTATTACTTTTATTCACACCTTCCTTGCCATTCTTATTTTTCCTAGCTTCCTTTACCTTGTTCACATTTTTAATCTCTTTCAGCTTGTACTTAAGCCAATGTTTACCAAAGCTGGTTTATCCTGTTTTAATTTGTCAGAAGTTGACTTTTCTTTGACTTCTGTTTTAGAGTCTTTCATCTCTTCAGAATCAGACACAACAGTTTTTGCAACAAATTTAACAGGATTTACCTTTGGCTTTTCAGTCTGTTTGATAGCAATTGGCTTAATTGGCAAAGTTCCTTTCTCACTTTTCCATCTTTATAACCTAACCCCTCTTTCCAGTTTCCACTACTTAGAATATTCAGAGTTGTTTTGCCTGAGTTAGTCCAAGTCCTGGTGATTTCTCTTTCTTTTTCTAATTCAGTTTTTAGATAATCATTCTGTTTAAGCAATTTATTCTTAACATATACAACATTATCTCTCTCTGTCTGAATAGTGTTCATCTTGACTAACTCTTCTTCAAGATAGCTATTTCTGTTTTTGTACTTTAGATTTTCAGATTTTAATCTTTCATTCTCTAAATTCTGATCTCTATAGCTAATATAAATGTTTTTCAGAAATAATCTCAGCTCAGTAATATTTTCTGTATAAAAAACAAGAGTTGATAGAGGTACCTTTAGTTCAACAACATCAGAACCGCTATCAGCATTTGCCATTAAGGCATAGTTCACCTCTTCTTCAGATTATGAAGTATCTACCCCGTTTTTCTTCTTTGTGATAAGTGTCTAGCCTTTATCACCTTTTCCTTTCTTGCAATCAGGAGAGATGTGGCCTCTTTCACCATAATTGTAGCATTTGACATTTGAGTTGTCTCCTCTGTCAGACTTTCCTCCTTTGCCTTCAGTCTTTCAGAACCCTTTCTTGTCAGAACTTCCACCTTTCCTGGAAAACTTCTTACCCTTTCTGAATTTCTTGTAGGCTATGTTTGTGATACCCTTCACCATAAGAGCACACAGTTGCATCATCTCTGCATCAACATCCACTTCAGATAAATTTTCAGGTTCTGAATCATCATCATCAGAATCTGATGACTCTAAATCAGACTGTATGATGAGAGCCTTTCCTTTTGCCTTCCTAGAGACAATTGGGTTTTCTTCAGTCTTTAAAGAAATTGTCTTAGACTTCCCTCCATGCCTCTTCTTTCTTTGCTCAATCTCAAGTTCATGAGTCTTGAGCATCCCGTAGATTTCATCAAGAGACATATCGGCAAGTTCATAGTTGTCTCTTATTGTAGTAGCTTTCAAATCCCACTTTTCAGGAAGAGCTAGTAGGAATTTCAGATTTGAATCTTCTGGATCATATTCCTTATCCACTAGTGACAGATCATTCAACAGCTTTGTGAATCTGTCATATGTATCAGTTAGTGACTCATCAGATTTTGAGTCAAAGTGCTCATACTGCTGTGTGAGTATTGTCTTCCTGTTCTTTTTGATGGCATTGGTTCCTTGTCATCTCACTTCCAATGCATCCCAGATTTCTTTTGCAGTCTTGTATCCAATCACCCTGTTTGACATGATATTATCAAGTGCACTATGAAGCAAGTGTCTTACTTTTGCATCCTTGCCTAGTGAGGAGATGTCTTCAGTGGTGAGTTCTCTCTTTTCTTTGGGAATAATCTTCTATGGCTCATTCCCAACTGCAACATAAAGCTTTGTGGGCTTGTGTGAACCATCATAAATTCTATCTAAATATTCTGGATCTTTAGCTTCCAGAAACATGGCCATCTTAACACTCCATACAGGGTACTCAGACACCCTGAGCATAGGAAGAGATCACATAGAAGCACCTTGACAAAGTGTTTTCTGCTCAAGTAGTGATGGATACTCATGATGATTATGAAGTAAAAGAGAAATTGATCTTATTTCTGATTGATGGCAGAACTTATAGATTATCTGAATATGATGTGCTGAAGAAATCTGTCAAAGAGCTCCAATATATTCATTATCTATTGGAGGTAAATTCTAATGTTACCAGGAAATGGTAAGAATATATTCTAAAGACAATAAGAGATTTACTCAGAATTTCTGGTGCAAGAATGAAAGAGTATACTCCGATGATGACTGAGGATGATGGAAGAGAAATTCCTATGAGGAAGAATTATGCTAAGGTAGAAGTAATTTTGAAAGGAAGATGCTTATGCTATAATGAAGATTCTACACATCCAAGGGTAATCAGACTGGGAGATGGACTTGAAAGAACTCCAATTTTTGCACTGAGAGCTGCCATATATCAGATTGGTGATACTGAAGATGAAGAACTGCAACAAGTCAAAGCTCAGTTACTTGAAGTTAAAAGAAATGCAGAAACCAAGCTGGCATCAGACTTTGTAAGGAATCATTATGGGTTCAGGATGATTCAGTGAATTTGGTAAAAACTGTATGGACTGTAAGTTGTATTTAGTTGTGCATATAAACTCTCATTGTATTTGTACTTAAATGTTTTTGACATCATCAAATCTATAAACTTGTATATTTTTATAATTTACAAGTTGGGGGAGATTGTTAGATATATTTGTGATGTCATGTCTAATCTGATTTGTTTAGTTTCAGAACTTACTATCAGAACTTAACTGGAAATCAGAACTTTCTGAAGACAAGAAGTTATCAGAACTTAAGCCATCAGGACTTACATCAGAACTTAAGTATGGATACACTTCAGGGATGAAAAACGGCTGATTTACAGGATATGATCTGGATTAAACAAAAGAAGATATGCTTGGAGAGTTGTACAGTTAAAGGACTACAGTAGATAATCTCTGATTGATGTATTTTAGGAAACATAACATATCATATTAGACATGACATCAAAAATATATCTAACAAAATGTTTAACACTCGCACGAGCATGATAACATCACACATAGATAATGCAGAACTAGTTCACTAGAATATTTTTCTGGTAACTAGGATTGATGTTTAACTTGTGCATGCTACTTTAGATGATCTTAAATATGTGTTTGAATATTTTTTGAACATGATTATTTGCTTTAGTGAGATATATATTTTTCCAGCATATAAGACCTTTGTTTATGCTTACTCTCTGTATCCTATCACAATGTGACTTATTCTTTTGATCTGAATTGTTTGTTAAGATGTGTTAGTTTATAATTGGATTGAGATAGCTAGATGAGATTTATCAACATGATTGGACTAGATAGAATTAGTAATTTAATTGTTAATTCGATTTGTTCCAGATCATGCCTATATTGCTTAATTCTTATGTGTCATATTTCTGAATGAATGCCATATATTCCCAATACAATGTTGGCTTATTTCAATACCATAAATGCATCTCTTAGTACTTGCATTAATTATAGAAAAAGCATGTTTAGGATTACAATAGGGCAAAAAATGCTAGTCCTCCTTATGTAAGGGCAAAGAACAGTGAATGAAGTATTCAAGATTGTAGTAGTAATGAAGGCGTTGTCTAAAGTACCAAAAAGGATTACAGTAAAAGTACAATTGTTTATTGATAGTCAGTGTTCAAAGCAATAAAGTTGAGGCAATCTAAACAATGTAATAAAGGCTATAACACGAAGACCTGAATCGGGGTTAGTCGTCTGTGAACCAGACCAGTTGCACTATGCATCAACAGTTCGTGAAAGGAATCTGGGTATTATTTTTAGAAGAATTGTTAAGTCGAGGAATGTACTTTGATAGAACGTTTATCTGTTAAAGTACGAGAAGAGGTGCGCAGGGGATACAACTCAACAGCTCGAGGGATTGGCGAAACTCAAAGTTTAATTGTTAAATTAAATAAATTTATTTAATGGAGTTTAATATAATTTATTTAATAAAGTTAAAATAATTTATCTTATAAACTTTAAATAAGTTTATTTTATAAATCTAAATTAGTTTATTTATATAAGTTATATTTAAGTTTATTTTATAAATTAATTTAGTTACAATTTAAACTTAAAAGAAAAAAAGGAAAAAGAAATAAAATAAAAACAAAAATAAAAAGAAAAGAAAAAGAAAAAGAAAAGGAAAAAGAATTAAAAAGAGAAAGCAAAAAGAAAATAAAATAAATGGAATAAAAGGAAACCAGGGGGTGGCAATTTTGTTTAAGTACAAGTATAGTACTTATACTGTGGTCGCCAGTGTGCACAGAAGAAAAATAGACTAAGGCCATCCTCCTTACCCCTCTGTTCGCCAGTGGCTTGTTTGAAAATAAACTAAGTACTGGAAATCTTCCCGTGGTAGCCACACACATGCATACAAATAAGCTAAGGCAAAGACATTACCTTGGTCGCCATAGAGGAGCTATAGTTGATCGCCACAGAGCTCTCCTCAATCCTCAACCACTACTTTGTTGAATCAATCAATTAATTTGTGTGGTCAATATTTATCCACACATTAGAATTGAATATAAAGTCTATAAATTTACAGTAGAAGCATTAAGCTATTGGATTAATTTTCTGTTCATCTTCTCTCCCAAGAGAGGTGAAAAATAGCAGCAAAGATTTTCAGAGAAGTTCAAGCTTTTTGGATATCCATTTAACTTCTCACCGGAGTAACGTTATAATACCAGATTTAATTCTTGTATATTCATAGGGGCATTATAATCGTTACCCGGTAATTAAATCCTTAGACAAATAAAAGCTAGATCATTGTATATGATTTGATTTGTAAATCTTTGTAGAAGCTAGGAACTTTGTTGTTCTTAGATTGTAGCCGGTTAATTTATTTACCGGAGTATAACAACACCCCTCGAGGATTTATATATGAATATATACTTCCCCGAATATCTTGTATTCCTCATTTTATTACTCCAAACACTATTCACCTCAAGAACACGAAACCACTAACCGAGCACTAAATATATATCTGTTAAAGATTCGAAAGAATTTATAATTTAGTGATTATCGTATTCAACCCCCCCTTCTACGATAATTTGGGACCTAACAAGATGTTTAGGTATTTATAGTAAAAGCAAATGACTTGTCGAGAACTAAAAAATAGACGTTTGGAATTAGTCTATCGAGAAGTCATTTTAAGAAATGAAGAATATATCGAGAAGTCATTTTAAATTACTCTTATAGAGAACTAATTATTGACTTATCGAGATGTCAAATAAATACCCAGTTTGTCCAAAAATTAACTGAATTAATTCCAACTTTTATTTGAATAAATTCAAAATAAAATTAGAATAAATTTACCAAAAGTATATTACCAAAATAATTTATTAAGTTAAATTATTTCAGTTCTGAGTTATTGAGAAGTCTAAAAATTATACTTGTAGAGAACTCTGTGAATTAACACTACTAGAGAACTCTACAAGGACTTATCGATAAGTCATAATAAAGCTTATCGAGAAGTCATTCGAGAAGTCAGTGAATTGACTTATCGAGAACTCACTCGAGAAGTCTTAAAATGACTTATCGATAAGTCATTTAAACTTATCAAGAACTCAGTTCTCTATATACTTTTGATCATCTTAATTATGCCTTGTGTTAATCTTACATATTAAGGATGTAAATTAACAACTGAGCAGTTTACTTAGAATTTGAAAAATTCCAAGCTGAAATTTTGTTTTGAAAATAAATATGCAGAGATTTCTGAAATATTTATAATTTATATTTCAGTTAATTTCCAATTAAATCAAATTGATTTTGATTTACTAGAAATTAATCTGCCACAACACATTAGCTGAGTTCTTGCCTTAGGATGAAGAATTAAGCATTCCAATTTCACCTTCAAGTCTGGTGAAAGTTGCTTCATCCAAAGGTTTAGTAAAAATGTCATCTAATTGTTTTTCCGTTGGAACAAAAATGAGCTCAATGGTACTATTTGTAGCATGTTCTCTAATAAAATGGTACCTTACATCAATGTGCTTTGTTCTAGAATGATTAACTGGATTAACCACTATAGATATAGCACTAGTATTGTCACACATGATAGGAATTTTGTATAACACTAGGCCATAATCCATTAGCTGATTTCTAATTTAAAGCACTTGAGCACAACAACTTCCTGCAGCTATGTATTTAACCTCTGATGTAAAATTTGATACAGATTATTGTTTCTTGCTATAACAGGATACAAGTATTTGACCAAGAAATTGACAGCTTCCACTAGTACTTTTTTTATCAACCCTGCATGCAGCAAAATCTGCATCTGTGTAGCCAACAACTTCAAAACTAGTTCCCTTAGGATACCACAATCCTAAGTTTGGAGTCCCCTTCAAATATCTAAAAATCATCTTTACGGCTATCAAATATGATTCTTTTGGATTGGATTGAAATCTTGCACATAGACATGTTACAAACATGATGTCTGGTCTACTTGTAGTTAAGTAGAGCAATGATCCAATCATTCCTCTATATCTTGATATATCTACACTCTTGCCTTTTCTATCTTCATCCAACTTTGTTGTTGTAGATATAGGTATAGAAGCAGGTGAACAATCAACCATACCAAACTTTTTCAATAAGTCCTTGACATACTTAGTTTGGCTGATAAAGATTCCATCACTTCTTTGACTGACTTGTAGTCCAAGAAAGTAGCTTAATTCCCCCATCATACTCATTTCATATTCACTCTGCATAAGCTTAGAAAATCTTTGGCAAAGCTTTTCATTTGTAGAACCAAAGATGATATCATTCACATAGATCTAAACTAGGATCATATCTTCACCATGTTTCTTGTACAAAAGAGTCTTGTCTATAGTACCTCTGGTAAAACCATGTTTCAGTTGGAGTTCTGATAATATATCATACTAAGCTCTAGGTGCCTGCTTTATTCCATATAGAGCCTTGAGTAATTTGTACACGAAATTTGGAAATTCTGGATCTTCAAAGCCAGGTAGCTGTTGCACATTAACTTCTTCTTCTAACTCACCATTTAGGAAGGCACTCTTGACATCCATTTGATACACTTTAAAATTTGAATGTGCAGCAAATGCTAGAAAAATCCTTATTGCTTCAAGTCTTGCTACTGGAGCAAATATTTCATCATAATCAATTCCTTCTTCTTGTGAGTAGCCTTTTGCAACCAACCTTGCCTTGTTTCTGGTAACTATACCATTTTCATCCATCTTGTTCACCCATTTTGTTCCAATAATGCTTCCATTCTTTGGTGCAGGAACTAACTCCCAATCTTTGTTCCTTTCAAATTGATTAAGCTCCTCTTGTATTACAAATATCCAATCAGGATCCATTAGAGCTTCTTCAGTTTTTTTGGGTTCTATTGGAGACAGAAAAAATGCATGTAGGCACTCATTAGTAGTTGCACTTCTGTTCCTCACACCAGCAGTAGGATCACCAATATTTGCTTCTCTAGAGTGACTCATATCCCACTTCCTTGTATGAGTTTGTTGACTTGTGCCTTCATCATTTTCTTCATTATTGGTATGAATGCTAGATCCTTCTTCTCTTCCCCCCCTGAGTTTGTGCTATCAAATTCAGGTGTTTAAGATGAGCATCCATTCTCATGATTTTCCTGTTCAGTAATCTCTTCATTTATCATTTGTTGTGCATCAACTTCCTCTTCCCCCATCAGAATCACTATCAATGTTAAGGTTTTCAAATATAAGGGCTTCAGCTTCATTTTCATCAAGGCATTCCATGCATGGACACTTGTCATCATCAAAAGTCATATATGTGCTTTCCATAATCTTCTTTTGATCTATCACATAGACCTTGTAGGCAGCTCTCTCCAATGAATATCCCAGCAAAACTACTTCAAAAACTTTTGAGTCAAATTTTCCCACATATTCAGAGTTGTCTTTCAAAATATAACACTTGCTTCCAAACACATGAATATGCTTGACAATAGGCTTTCTCTTAGACATGATTGAGTATGGTGATTTGCCATGTGCCTTGTTAATGAGATATTTGTTTTGAGTGTAACATGCAGTGTTAACAGCCTCTTCCCATAAACTTGTTGGCATCTTGCAACATTGTTCTAGCAGCTTCAACTAATGTTCTGTTCTTCTTTTCCACTACTCCATTTTGTTGAGGTGTTCTAGTTGCTGAAAATTCTTGAACAATGCCTTTGTTTTTGCAGAATTCATTCAATGTTGTATTTCTGAATTTAGTTCCATTGTCACTTCTTAATCTTTTAACACAATTGTGATCTTCAGCCTATTTTTCTATCTTCTTGATGTGCTCAATTATGATGTGTGGGGTCTCATCCTTAGAGTGCATGAACTCTACCCAAGTGTATCTTGAGTAATCATCCACCATCATAAGTGCATATTTCTTTCTTGAAATAGGTAAGACATTTATTGGTTTAAACAAGTCCATGTGAATAAGTTACAATGGTGTACTTATAGAATTCACAGTTTTTGATTTATGAATTGATATTTTCATTTTTCCTTTCTGAAAAGCTTCACAAACTTCAAATTGAGCAAACTCCAGTTTAGGCATGTCTCTTACTAACTCCTTTTTGACCAAGGTGTTAATTTCCTTGAAATTCAAGTGAGACAACTTCTTATGCCATAACTTGCTTTGTTCTTCTGATGCCTTGGTATAGAAACAACAAATTCCATCCTTATTTGTTGAGTCCAAGTCTGCAACAAACAAGCTTCCTTTCCGTGCTCCTTTAAGAGCAGCTTCACCAGTTTTCTTGCTGATAAAAGTGCATTCTTCTTTGTTGAATAAAACTTCAAAGCCTTTGTTTGCAAATTGGCTAACACTGAGAGGATTCACTTCAAGACCAGCTACTAGTGCTACATCATCAATGACAATATTTTCAGAAATAATCTTGCCATATCCCATTGTGAATCCTTTGCTGTTGTCTACAAAGGTCACCAAATGGTCAGCCTTATCCTCAAACTATGATATCAGGGCCTTATCACCTGTCATATATCTGGAACACCCACTGTAAACGATCCATATGACCTTCTTCACTTCGCCCTGCACGCAATAAGTTTTAAGTATGTTTAGCAACCCAAGCAGTGTTGGGTACTTTCTTCTTGTTAACTGATTTAGCAGAATTAGAATGAGTTGTTTCAGATAAAATAGAATTCGATGACTGTTGTGCATTTTGCCTATCTACTGTAGACCCAATTTTTGTTTCTTTGAGGTCTATTCTTTATTTGTGACAACTTTTCATCACTTTCAATTTACAAGGGATACAGTCAAACTTGTCATAGAATGAGTAGGGATCATTTGCATCTGCTTTATTGTATTTGTAGGCTCCTTCAACTGGCTTGCTAACAACCTTTTTACACAGGTGAGTTAGGTGATTCACAGAGCCATATTTTTTACACTTCTTTCTTGGAGCATCTGCAACATAAGCAAAATTATTGCTTTTGTTTATCCCAATTTTCCCATTTTTATTTTTCTTCTTCTTTCTTGCATCTTCAGTCTTGCCTTCTTTGACAGGTGTCTTGGAACTTTGTTTGTCCATGAGCTTTTCTTCAGCTTTGGAAGATGGAGTTGCTTCTGCATTTTTCTTCTCTTTATCTTCATCAGCAATTTCTTGTTTGATAATCAACTCTTCTTCACTGAAATTTACTTCACATGCCTTGAACATAGGTGAAACAACCTTTTTCAGCATTGCTTATAACAACTCGTGTATATTCTTTTATTTTAATATTTTCAGAGTGTAATAAAGGTTTAAATAATTAAATAAATGTATGTAATGATTTTTGGCAGCAGTTATTGATCGTTATTTATTTATTTATGTGTGATGTGTTGATATGTGAGATTGAACTGTGTGCTTTATTATTGAGTTATACGATTTTATTTCGCTTGTAAAGGTGATTTTAATATAGTTTTAATTCCATGAATATTTGGATTGTTTCTAAAATTGGTTTTATAATTTTATAATTTCAATAATTATTTGTAGGACTTTACAAAATTGAGAAAACAATATTTCACTAATTATTTATAAATGATTTTCTGAGTGTATTTGTTTATGAAATCCATATTTAATTATGGAAATCTTCAAAAATCATGAAACTCATATTTTATTAGGTTCGTATTATTCTGAGAATTTTAAAATTATTTTAGAAATTTTCGGGATTCGTTTCACCCGCGCGTCGTTTCGTTTGATTATTAAAGAGCGGGTATAAAGTTCATTTCAAAAATTGATTTAAAATTTCGAAACTTATGTTTTTGTAAACTTCGAGATTTTTGTGACATTGTAAGTTTATTTTCGTAATTTTTATGGAATTGTTTTGCGTGCACTGCAGTCCGTTAATTTCGAATTTCGGGATAAACTGGGCCTCAGAATCTTCGTGTTTATCTCCAGAGGCTACGTGTCAGTTTTTACTAAATTGAGGGACACCTATTTTCTTCTTGTTGTAGCATCTGTTAACATAGGAAATAATAAAAAATAATAATAAAAAAGGGGGGGGGGGTTCCTGTTAGATATATTTGTGATGTCATGTCTAATGATGAGTTGTGTTTAGTTTTCAGATCTTAACTAACAGGACAAATCAGGATTTAACTGGAAATCAGTACTTATACTGAAGTCAGAACTTAAGATATCAGAACTTAAGATATCAGAACTTAAGATATCAGAAGATATTTATCAGGAGATAATATCAGGACTTAAGAAGACGTTCAGATAAGGAAGGCGGCTGATTGAAGGAAAGAAGATTGAGGCAAACACAAGAAGAGATATGCATGGAGAAGAATTCTATGAAGAATAGAATACTTGGAAGAAAAGATAACTAATTGATATATTTTAGGATGCAGACTTATGTTCGATATCAATTAGAAGTTTATCTTGTAACTGTGTGTCTATATAAACACAGGATAGGGTTTACACTATAAGTGTTATCTTAATCGAGAATATTATTCATCGTAACCCTATCAGCTCTCGTGATATTTGTTTATCACTGAGAGAGAACGGTTCCATTGTAATACTGTTTTATTAATAAGATTATTCTGTGTTTCATACTTGTGTTCTTAATTCGATTTGATTGTAGTATACACTGTATTCAACCCCCTTCTACAGTGTGTGTGTGACCTAACAAGTGGTATCAGAGCCAATCTGTTAACACGTATACAGTAAAGATCCAAAACAATCATGTCTGAAGAAGAGAAAAATCCAACCAAGCCCACCAAAACTGAAGAAACTCCAAAGACTCAAATCCATAATCGATATGAGACTATTAGGGTTCCAATTCTGAAACCTTCTGAGTATCCCATATGGAAAGTGAGGATGACTATGTTTCTGGAAGCTACAGATCCAGAATACCTTGACAAAATTAATGAAGGACCACATAAGCCATCCAAGCTCTCTATTGTAGTTGCATATCAGCCAGCACAGACTGTACCAAAGGAGAAAAGTGAATATACAACTGAAGATATCTCATCTATTTCCAAGGATGCAAACGTAAGACATTTGCTGCATAGTGCCATTGATAATGTCATGTCAAACAGGATAATTAACTGCAAGACTGCAAAGGAGATATGGGATGCCTTGGAGACAAGATGCCAGGGAACTCACTCAATTAAGAAGAACAGGAGGACTATACTCACTCAAGAGTATGAGCACTTTGACTCAAAACCTGATGAGTCATTAACTGGTTTATATGACAGATTTGTCAAACTCTTGAATGATCTGTCACTGGTGGATAAGGAATATGATCTTGAAGATACTAATCTTAAATTCCTTTTAGCTCTTCCTGAAAGTTGGGATTTGAAGGCAACTACTATAAGAGACAACTATGCTCTTGATGAAACTACTATTGATAAAATTTATGGTATGCTCAAAACTCATGAACTTGAGATGGATCAAAGAAGCAAGAGGCATGGGAGAAAGTCAAGAACAATTGCTCTTAAGGCTGAGGAGGAATCCCCCAAAGTGGCTGTCTCAAAGAAAGACAAAGGAAAGGCTCTCATCACAAAGTTTGATACTGAGTCATCAAGTTCTGATAGTGATAAGGATTTAGAAACTGAAAGTCTATCTGAGATGGATGCCGATGAAGAGATGATGAAATTGTGTGCACTTATGGTGAAGGGTATCACAAAGATAGCTTATAGGAAATTCAGAAGGGGAAAGAAGTTTTCCAGGAAAAGTGGAAGTTCTGATAAGAAGGGATTCAGAAAATCTGAAGGCAAAGCAGGAAAGTCTGACAGAGGAGATTACTCAAATGTTAAATGCTACAATTGTGGTGAGAAAGGCCACATATCTCCTGATTGCAAGAAAGGAAAAAGTGACAAAGGCAAGGCACTTGTCACAAAGAAGAAAAGCTGGATAGACACTTCAGATTCTGAACATGAGGAGAACTATGCCTTGATGGCAAATGCTGATAGCAGTTCTAAAGCTGCTGAGTTAAAGGTACCTCAAACAACTTATGCTTTTCATACTGATGATATTACTGAGTTGAGATCTTATCTTAAAACCATATTCATTAGTTATAGAGATCAGACTTTAATTGTGATAGGTTAACTTCTGAAAATCTGGCTTTTAAGAAAAGGAATGACTATTTAGAAAAAGAGTTAGTTATGTTCCATCAAACTCAGAAAGAAAGAGATGATGTTTTTTATGTTTGAGATGAAGTGTTAAAATTGAATCAATCTCTAAAAACTGAGTTAGAAAAGGAAAGAGAGATTATCAGGACTTGGACTAACTCTGGCAGAACAACTCAGAATTTGCTAAGTAGTGGAAACTGGAAAGAGGGCTTAGGTTATGGAGATGATAAAAGGGAAACAGGAACTGAACAAATTAAGCCAATTATTTTTAAATAGACTACTAAGCCAAAGTTAAATCCTGTTAAGTTTGTAGCTAAATCTGTACAGTCTTATTCTGAAAAGCTGAAAGAAATTGAGACAAAAGTTAAGGCAGAGTCAACTTCTAACAAATTGAAACAAGATAAGCCAGTTGAAGTTAACATAGGCTTAATGACAGAGAAGCAGCTTAAGTATAAGCTGAAAGAGATTAAGAATGTAAAAAAGGTAAAACCACCTAGGAAAAATAGGAATGGAAAGGAAGGTTTGAATAAAAGCAATAATTATATGCCTGTTCCTAATGCTCCTAGAAAGAAATGCTATAACTGTGGAAATTCTAACCATCTGGCTTCTTTTTGCAGGAAGAATAAGAATATAAATTCCTTACCTTCTAAGTCAGGAGTTAAGAGTCAGTCTGTTAGGTTTAAGCCACAAAATCTTTGTTTTTATTGTGGTAGTATATGGCATTCCATTTATACTTGTAAGGAATATCATAGTTTGTACTATCATTATTATCAAATAAAACATTCTTTAAAGAAAGTTAGCATTATTCCTTCTAGTGTAAGTTCTGATGCAAAGTCTGATACTGTAAATTCTGATAAGAAAAATGTTAATATAAACTCTGATGTTAAATCCGCTGTAAATATTAATAAACTTAATAAGGCCAAAGGATCCAAGCAAGTCTGGGTCCTTAAAACTAATCATTAGTGGTCTTTGTGATTGCAGGGCAACAGGAAAAACATCCTAGTTCTGGATAGTGGATGTTCAGGATATATGACTGGAAATAAAGCCCTACTATCAGATTTTGTGGAGAGAGCTAGCCCAGGAGTTTCTTATGGAGATGGCAATATGGGAAAAACTCTGGGATATGGCAATATCAACCTTGGGAATGTCATCATTGAAAAAGTAGCTCTAGTCTCAGGACTTAAACACAATCTGTAGAGTGTTAGTCAAATCTGTGACAGAGGTTATCATGTGGATTTCTTTAAAGAACACTGTGAAGTAGTAAGCAAATCTACAGGAAAAGTTCTTCTAAAGGGATACAGGCATGGTAACATTTATGAAGCCAAGCTTTCAACAAGATCTGATGGTTCTACACTCTGTCTGTTAAGTAGAGCATCAATTGAAGAAAGCTGGGATTTGCACAAGAAACTCTCTCATTTAAATTTCAACAGTATAAATGAACTAGTCAAGAAAGATCTTGTGAGAGGACTGCCAAAATCAGTATTTGCTCCTGATGGCCTTTGTGATTCATGTCAAAAGGCAAAACAAAGAAAATCTTCATTCAAGAGCAAGACTAGATCTTCAATTCTTGAGCCTTATCACCTACTACATGTTGATCTATTTGGTCCAGTGAATGTCATGTCTATTGTAAAGAAGAAATATGCTATGGTCATAGTAGATGAGTTTACCAGATACACATGGGTGTATTTCTTGCACACAAAAAGTGAAACTGCATCTATCTTGATTGATCATGTCAAACAACTGGATAAATTGGTCAAAGACTCTGTGAAAATTTTAAGAAGTGATAATGGCACTGAGTTCAAGAATTTGATCATGGAAGAGTTCTGCAAAGACCATAGAATAAAGCAGGAATTTTCTGCTCCTAGAACTCCACAGCAAAATGGAGTTGTTGAAAGAAAGAATAGAACTCTTATTGAAGCTGCACGAACTATGCTTGATGAAGCAAAGTTACCAACCTACTTTTGGGCTGAAGCTGTGCAGACTGCTTGTTTTACTCAGAATGCAACACTTATCAACAAGCATGGAAAGACACCATATGAGATGGTGAAGGAAAAGAAGCCAAATCTGAAGTACTTTCATGTATTTGTATGCTAGTGTTTTGTTCTGAAGACTCATCCTGAACAACTATCCAAATTTGATCTAAAAGCTGATAAAGGAATTTTTGTTGGATATCCACTTTCCACAAAAGCCTTCAGAGTCTACAATTTAAGAACAAGGGTTCTCATGGAATTTATCAATGTCTCTTTTGATGATAAGAAGATTACTGGACTTGAAGATTTTAATGATCATGATCAGCTGAGATTTGAGAATGAAGCTTTAAATTCCGATTCTGTAAATTCTGATAGTCTAAATCCTGATACTGCAAACTCTGATGGGTTAAACTATGATGTTATTAAAACTGTGGTGACTACGCCAAAAGAAAATGCACCTATGCAGGGGGAGCATATTGAAGATCCAACCACATCTCAAGAAGCATCAGAACCTAGAATAGGCTCTTCAAGTTCTGATTCATCAAGTTCCGATGGGCCAAGTTCTGATAATTCTGGAAACTCAAATTCTGAAGGATCCAACTCAGAGAGCATAATTTCAGGGGGAGCATCCGAAAATGTTGATGGAGACAGCATGGATCATGGGGGAGCATCCAGTTCTAGAGATAATCTTCCATCTGCAAGGAAGTGGACTAAAGCACATACACCTGACTTGATTATTGGAGATCCTGAAGCAGGTATAAGAACTAGAACAACAACATCAAATGAATGTCTCTATCACTCTTTTCTTTCTCAGGCTAAACCAAAGAAAGTGGAAGAAGCTCTGGCATATAATTACAAGGAATAAATCAAGGCCGGTTGTAAAAGGATATTCTTAATATGAGGGAATTGATTATGATGAAACATTTGCACCAGTTGCTAGATTGGAAGCCATAAGGATATTTTTAGCTTATGTTGCTCACAAAAAGTTTACAGTCTTTCAAATGGATGTAAAAAGTGCTTTTCTTAATGGAGAATTGGAAGAAGAAGTATATGTTGAACAACCTCCAGGTTTTGTAGATTCAAAATTTCCTAATAATGTCTACAGACTTGATAAAGCACTTTATGGCCTTAAGCAAGCTCCAAGAGCATGGTATGAGACATTAGCTCAGTTTCTTCTGGAAAGTGGATTTAACAGAGGGACTATTGATAAAACCTTATTCTATCTCAACCATGGAAATGACTTACTTTTGGTACAGATATATGTTGATGATATCATTTTTGGCTCTACAAATGACAGACTTTATAAAAGGTTTGCCAAGCTAATGCAGTCAAGATATCAAATGAGTATGATGGGAGAACTTAGTTATTTTCTGGGCCTTCAAGTCAAGCAGAATGAAGAAGGAACTTTTATTTGTCAATCTAAGTACACCAGAATTTTTTTGAAGAAATTTGGAATGCAAGACTGTTCAAGTGCATCCACTCCTATGACCACTGCAACAAAATTGGATAAGGATACTGGTACATCAGTAGATATTACTGATTATAGAGGTATGATTGGCTCATTACTCTATCAAACTGCAAGTAGAACTGATATCATGTATGCTACCTTTCTTTGTGCAAGATTTCAAGCAGATCCAAGAGAACCTCACTTAACAGCTGTGAAAAGAATTTTCAAGTACCTTAAGGGTACAATTAATCTGGGATTGTGGTATCCTAGGGAATCAGACTTTAAGCTAATAGGTTACTCAGATGCAGATTTTGCAGGGTGCAAAATTGACAGGAAAAGCACAAGTGGAAGCTGCCAATTTCTTGGAGGCAGATTAGTTTCTTGGTTTAGCAAGAAACAAAAGTCAATTTCCACATCAACTGCAGAGGGAGAGTAC